>NC_067137.1:34855199-34967699 GCF_903995435.1 Acomys russatus
TGAGTGTAAAGTATGGTGTGAGCACATTCAGAGTCTAATGAAATTTAATAGGCACAGTGAGAATCGGGTTTCATCTCTGTTAAAAATGCATGCAGGTTACCTTTTTGTGCTAAGTGCCAACAATCCATATCTAAGGAAAGTCATTTCTAATAGGGACAATATATCTGTTAGTAACTTTATAAAAAGAAATATTGTTTGTTGTTTTTAAAAGAAAATCAAACATAAGAGCAACTTGTGGAAACAAAATACAGAAAACAACAGACTCAATAACTGTGAGGAAAGTATTGCACTTTAAATTTTTTAGTTTTTTTCCTAAATAAACATTTTGTTGGTGTTTTTTTTTTTTTTATCATTTAAAAAATTGGTGGTGAACCACCAACAACATTGATGAACTTGTGATACATAGCCAAATTGAGACATTAGTTGGTAGAATGTTTACCTAGCATGTATGAAGATGAAGCCATGAGTTATGGTCTATCACATAAAGTGGGCATGGTGATGCATGCTATAGTCCCAGAACTTGGTAGCCACAAGCAGAAAGATGCATTGTCATCCTTTGCTACATATAGCAAGCTCTAGGCCCATGGTTCTTGCCATTCATTATGCCATGTGCCTTTAATACAGTTCCTCATATTTTGGTAACTTCAAACCATAAAATTATTTTTGTCACTACTTCATAACTAGAATTTAGCTACTCTTACAAATATCTCTGTTTTCCGTTGTCTAAGGTGACCCATGCGAAAAGTTCATTTGACAACAGCAAAGGGATCGTGACCCACAGGTTGAAAACCAGTGATATAGGCTATCCTGGACAACATGAGAGTTTCTCTCTCAAAAACATTATACTTTGTGAGTCTATTAGACAATATCATTGTAGATATTCTGACAAAAGTGGGAAAAGCATGAGAATAATTTAAAAATTACTTGCAGACTTAAGATTTATTTCTCAATAAAATAAAGTGCTATGAAACCGGGCCCATAAGTATTTCTTCACAATAGTATGATTATTACTTTATACTTTGGGGGGTAAAGAGAGAGGAGAGACTACTGAGGAATTGCAGGTTGGAAGAGAACACCATGGGAATTGCTCTACGTACCAGATTGCTAATGGCAAAGGGTCTCACTCACTGGAGAAGGAAATCAACTTCTGTCCTCTAGGTTGCTTAGGTTTGCTGACCAACACATTGCATTTCTCTCATTTTGTGGGAATAATGATAGAATTTTCTGCATCATTTGAAAAAAAAACCCAAATTACTCTTTTTATTTCAATGACCATTTCATAGAAGTTAGAAGAAATTTTGAGCAAAACTGTCTTGGTGATAACAATATTAATTTCTTGTATTAGAAACAGAATTCTGTGGTGGTTTTCTTTGTGTCTTTGTGGAAAGTAGCCCCGGGCACTGTGTGCTAACCTGATAGTTACATCTATTTTTCCGGGTCCATTAGTTAAGAAAACTCAGGCTGAAAATTAGTGTTCCTTTTATTTGGCATTTCTGTTATTTAAATACAAATAAATTGAATGTTAGAAAGGCATTGTAGCTGCAAGTAATCCAAGAGCACATAAGGGAAATGTTATTCCATGAAGGGAAATCTAAGATTTATGCCAAACACATGACATAGGATGGCACATAATTCTGTTCACTGGCTGAATCTAATGAAGTCAGCTCATTGAGTGAATTCTTCCTAAACTATTCATCTCTGAGTAATTTTTTATTTTATTTTGTAGCTTACAAGGTAATCTAGTAACTTTCACATATAGATCTAGTACCTGAATATGTGTCATAAATGTTTAGATATATATTTTCCAAATTTTCAAATGTTACCCAATAATAAAAACAATGTAAAGATGTTCATACAAAATTCTATCCAAAATGCTACCCTTAAGGAAAAGAAACTATTCTTCATAAATATGAATATATTAATGTCAGTGAAATAGTTTAGAAGGAAAAGATTATTAGTGACAAGCCTGGCAAACCAAGTCCAATTACCAGGACTCATGTGACTGAAGGAGAACAGACTCCTGCAAGCTGCCTTCTGATAGCCACATGAGAGCTGTGGCATATGATTGTACATGGGCACGTGTACCTGCGTGTGTGTGCATACACACACACATATACACACACACACACAAATAAATGTGATTAATTTATAGAGGTTATCAGAGCGAGTTCAACAAAATGCTAATTAAGTATGATGAATACCTTCTCATATATTTAATAGTGAGATGGGAATTAAGAAAATTAATATAATATTTGATTATGACTTTTATAGGATAGTAAAGAGGAAAGTAGGTAGGTTCAAGAGTAGCAAAAACTTTATTAATCCGAAGGAGTTTCAGGGAGGAAATACAGAAAATAGAATTCTATTTTGTGAAAGAAACATAAAATATATACATACTCTGATAACGTTGGTAAATAGTTGTATTTATTAATGCTGAACTTAAGCCAGCAATTTGACCCAACATTTCCATTCTTAGGTTTCAATACAGCTGGGATAGAAATGATGTGTGTGTAAATTCTAAGCCATACCAAAATGTTAATGGCAGCCCATCAAATACACAAACGTGACCTACTGGTACATGATGAAGCAGTGGAAACCAGTGAGGACAAACAGCCATGACCACATGCATCACTGAGCCTCGCAAGAGTTCTGTTGAGTAAAGTAGCACAAAACCTGGAGATAATGATAGGATTCACTATTTTCCTCAAAGAAGACTGGAAAGCATTCTTAGAGTATGGGAGAGACAGAGTCATGGACATAGTGACTCCCTGACAGAGCTGATAGAATTTCTGAGGTGTCCAGGGACATAGTGACTCCCTGACAGAGCTGATAGGATATCTGAGGTGTCCAGGTGAACAGTGACCATGTGCTTATTTACAAATACATATTTCATTGTGTTGTTTTTAGATTTGTAGATTTTACTGTACTTACCTATCATACCTCAGATTGCGAGAGAATACTACCTTAAAAAAGAAAAGAAATATAGCTTTTTTTTTTTAATAAGGAAAGGAAACATATGAAGAAGAGAAAATTATATAGAATTTCTTCTAGGTTAGTTAGACTCTCAAGCTGATCCTAAGGGGGACACAGTTTATTTTTTAGAACTGATCCTTGTTTTTGCTTATTGGGGTATGTTATTTTTTCTACTCAGATATCTATTTACACCACAACTTCAGTAATTAGTCATTTGTTGATTGGCTCATATTAATACGTACATCAGTGTACTAAGTGGATAATTTAACATGGACTTTGTACCTCCAGAGCAATTAATGTATTAAATGCATTTCTCACCACCTATCCCTTGTTATCTAACAGATGAGCAATCATACAAAGGCTTGCATATTTGATCACATGTGACTGGAAGGGTCATGTTTTCACTGAACTAAATGTAATTTCCTCTTCTTTATGCATATAAGAACAGCCCTGATTAACGGGTAATTAAGATTCCCCCAGGAGAGAAAAATATAATGA
Source organism: Acomys russatus (assembly GCF_903995435.1). NCBI lineage: Eukaryota > Metazoa > Chordata > Mammalia > Rodentia > Muridae > Acomys > Acomys russatus. The sequence goes on from NC_067137.1 coordinate 34,858,671, forward strand.
TTTAGAGAATATTTTATTTAAATGAACAGAACGCATAAATATTAATCAGCTTTTCATTATTTCAAGTAAATAATCAAAATACTCTGTATGTGAATAAATATTTCATTGACTCATAGTTTTAGTGGTTCAAATCTGAATTTAGGGAGTGCCCTTTGCTTGAAACTCTAGTGAAGCAGTATGTTTTGGAGTGAGAACTCACATAATATGACTGAGATTGGGGATGGAAAAGAGGGAAAGTACAATGAGAGAAAAGTGGAGGGAGAAGAGTGACAGGAATATTTTGGGGTTGTAAAATCTCCTTCACTAAATATTCTCAATAACCTAAAAATATCCCTCTAACACTTTAAACGTATTTACTTTTGAAATTTAAATATAATAACATCTAGTTCTCCCATGCACCTCCTTGCTCTCACTCAAATCTATGACCTCTATGCCTCTATATCTTCAATTGTACATATACAATATACATATTTATATATTGTAACATAATATATAAATATGTAGTTTTAAAATATAGAATTATATCATATAATATAATAATACATAAATATATATTTAATATACATATATAATAATATAAATATATATGTATGCTTTTTAAATATTCAAAAATAAGCTGCTCACACTGTAGAAAATTAAATGTATATGATTTCAAGGTTGTCCACTAGACAAAGAACTATAACCAACTAAGGAATGCTAAAAGCAGGAAAAATCATCTTCCCCAGAGAACTTCACCAACAGTTGTTAACTTATACAAAGCAGACAACTCTGAAACCTCTAACTCTCAATAGTCTATCATAACTTCACACATGACCATCATGAAGACCAAGTCATTATATGTAGATTATCAGGAGACACTCATTCAAACCACAGCAGCTTGTTATTGTCTACTCCAACACAACACAAGATACCATGCCTAATGATGCACCCATAGTTGGCTTGTCTTCTCATCTCAAAGCATAAAATAATCAAGATAATCCCCTAATAGACCTGGCCACAATCCTACCTGATTTAGTTTCTCATTGACTCTCTTCCTAGTAATTCTAAACTGCTTCAGATTGGCAACCGAAACAGACCATTACCATCTCCACCTTTTTTCCATCTTTACCCCCAAACACAATGTTCTATTCACTGTTTCTAAAGACCAATGTTTATCTCAGAATGCAAAACTCACAGGCTTTAAATGTTTTGTCTTAAAAGGCCAAAATCTCTTACCTGTGAGCTTCTATGAAATAAAATGTTTTTAAATAAAGTTATAAATTTCCAACCTATAATGCCAGAGAATAAATATTTCCAGTTCCAAGTGGTTAAGAATTAGGGCACACAGGAAGTAGTTATTAAATCAAAATTCAAAACCCTGCAAGAAAAATTACTAAAACCTGCAGGTCCGTGCCAGGAACCTAGTGTTTATAATGTAACCATGAGCCTTCAAATAGCTTGGGACGCCCCCTTCTAACTATGTGACCTCAGCCATATAAATTACCCCTTAGGCCAGCTACTACTGACATGCAACTCTCCTTGGTAGGCATCCCTGGGTCCTGGCAATTCCAGCATCTAGAGGTCTCCATTAAAACCTTCATAATTGCCTCTCTGGGCAGCTCTACATGGTGCCTGGCCTTAGCTGCTCTTCATGACCCTCTCCATCTTGTTTCTTTTGTGAATTCAAAACCAATACTCATAGATGACATTTATGACATTGACAAGTTTTGCTGAAGCCAAAATGTAGCCTGAGCATCTTGGACCAAGATGCATCAGCTTCCGTATGCTGTGCAGAGAGTTTTCCCTTCACCTAGTGCGGTTCAATAGAATTCTATACAACTCTGCTCATCACTCTGGAAACTGTAGCTGTTTCGTCACATCAGCACCAGTCTCATAGCTTGTCACATTGAAGTTTCCTCTATTAACAGATCAGTCCATTATCTCTCAATTTGTCCTCACCTAGGTTCGCAGGGCTTGAACAGAATGAAGCATTTCTTGAGCAAATATTACACAAGTGAAAACTACTATTTGTGGTAGGCCTTGTTCCTCTCTGAATCTCATGAGCTGAGCCTCCTCTGTAAGCATTTCTCTAAGTGTTCTTTCTATACAAGTATCTCCAAGAAACTTGCCTTCTCATCATGACATTCATGAGCTTTTCTAGCCCAAAGTTCTCAGTCTGTCCATGTTCCTAACACAATCAGTTCCAAATACTTAAAAAGAAAAACCTACATAGGCAGGTCAACCATAGCAACAATATCAGTACCAGTTGGTATCTAGTCTATTTCTAGTTGTTGTAATAAAAAACTGGCAAGTTCATCTTAGAAGAGTTTGTTTTAGATTGTCATTGCAGGTATAATCCATCAGGGCGATGTCACAGTGGCAGGGGCTTGAGGGAGTTGACCATTCACAGTTATATTTCGAGGTAAAGATGTGTGGATGCATGCATGCCTCAACTTATTGTCCTTTGCTCTTGAATGTGGATGTTATGTCATCAGAGTCTTAAAGTTCCATCTACCTTGAATTCCACAGAGGATAATCTGTAATTGTGAACTGAATTAATCCTTTTCTCGTTAGGTGATTTTTCTCAGGGTATTTTATCACAGTAACAGAAAATATACTTACACAGTATCTATTTTACCAGAAGACAAAAGTGGAAGCGAACCATGGAGATTTCTCATGGGTATACACCTAGTTAGTAGCATACAATAAGAAGACCTTGCTTCTAAGTACAAAACCTGAATTCTATTCATTGACTTATAAAAGCTCTTTAATTTTGATTATACATTTCTTGCTCTCCTAAAATTGATAGGAAATAATTCCATGTATCATTTGTTTCTGTATTCTATACTACCTGCATTTTTTTCATGAAAGTCAATTTTTAAAAAATATTTGTTTCTTTTATATGTGACTATGCGACTGTGAGGGTATATACATGAAGCTTATATTTAGGTGACCATGGAGGCCAGAAAAAGGCATTAAATCCCTAGACTGAAGTTATAAATGATTATGAGCCACTGTAGGAATGCTAAAAATGGAGCCCTGGTTCTCAGGAAGAGCAGCAAATGCTTTTTAACTGCTGATCAATCTCTCCAACCCCAAAATGTGATGATCTATATTAATAACATATTATCTAGGCTTTATGTTAGACTTTTTATAGCTACTATGCTATTTTGTTTTTTATATTTCTGAGTAAATATTTCTTGCTTATTGTAAGGAATTACCACATACTCCTAAGTTCACATTAGCCATGGTAGAAATATAAATTTGATCTCAAGTGGTTTGGTGTTATGTCCCTAAATCCTCTTTTCAAAAGCACAATCTATAAGCATAATGTTAAGAGAATTATTTTGATAATATGTTTATTTGGAAGTAAATTTCTCAATAAAGAAGACATAATATATGAGCTAGAGAAATAGTTAAGACATCCCATCAAGCTTCAGAGAAAAAACATCAAATAGAACTTTGAGGTGTAAAGTCGGCACACCTAGTCAGTGAGGTATTAGAGGTGGCTAGAAACAGTAAAAAAAATAAACCCATGCTCGGGTTCTTTGGCTGAAACTTGTAATGAAACTTAAAAGACTAGTGGAATTTCGAATGGATGGAAGAGAATTTTGTCCATGAAAGGATAGAGAAGCTGTGGCTGGACGAAAGAGCCTCTAGGAACTCTGGGTAATATTAGCAGGATAGATATAAAATTAAAAGGCATGTGCTCCTCAAAGATAGCTTGATAGCTGGTAAATAATTGCAAAATCACTACGTTAAATTTTATTCTCTATGAATCTATGAAAATATAGATAACTATGCTCATATAACCATGAAAATAGAGATAGAAAAGAAAATGAACACCACATCCCCAAACAGAGAGCTTATTATGTGTAAAGCCTTAGGTTTCCTTTCCTTAGGCCAGGGATTTTCCATGGATAACACATTAGTGTGCTTGCTTTGGGATGAATTTATATGATATCACTGCCAAGAATATCTCTTGATTCTGTAGCAAAAAGTAATTGTACTGTCACCAGACACAGGAGACATGTCTCCTTAGGGTTGTATGCATATTTGTGACGATCTCCTCAGAGACTTTTACTAAAGTTCAGCTGAGATTGTGACCCATTGCACAGAAGTGAATTTCTCCAAGAGTGAGAGAGTTTATGATACAAATGGGAATGCATATTCAAAAAAACAGATTCAAATGTGGGAATAAAGAATAAAATATGTTAAATATCTTAGCAATAGTTTCATATGTGAGTCTTGAGCTCAATTGCCATATTGTTCAATGCATATAACCCATAAGTCTATAAATTTAATTTTGGAGTAACATATTTTAAATTGTGTAAAAATTACTTACTTATAAGGTTACAGGGATATACAGTGATTTATGAGGGGTATCTCACAGGTTAACAATTGAGAAAAATGTGTTAATAGCATTAAATATCAAGAGTAAAATTTTTTTAAGAGTATAATGTTTTAAGGTGTTATTTGCCCCAGGAATGCTATTTGATTATATTTATTTAGGACTTTATATGTGTAAGTTTGTGTGTATATGATTTTTGGTATGCATTTCACAGCCAGATGACACCTTTCAGAGTTTATTTCTCCCCTTGAACAATGCTGGTCCTGGAGATTGAACTCTGGTCATCAAGCTTGATGCAGCCATCTTTATCTGCTGAGCCATCTCAGTGGCCTACATTAGCGACCCTAATACTTTTGCTTCGGATATTTCTCATGAAACGGAGTCTATTTCTTTTGCAAAGGTTTTATCATTACATTGAAAATTGGGCTCAGCCTGCAAACTCCATCTAAATCTAGAGTAGTGAGAGGGTTTTGCTTTTCTAATACACCCTTAGTTTTCCCTGTCTTTCTAGTCTACATCAGAATGACATAATGAGTACATTATCCACTCAGGGCACACAAAAAGTGAATCTCTTCAGTGGATAGTATTAGCATATTGCTCCTTATTTCCACAGCCTAAGAGATGTATTTATCACCAGAGAAGTAAATGTAGTTGGCTCAAAGGAAACAAGAGACTTTGGGTACATTTAAGCCTGCGAGTTTAGAGGAAAAAATTCTTCTGTGAAGATTGAGTCTCTAATATGTTCCACAGGTAACTAATGATAAAGTAGATGCTCATTGCAGAGGATAATATAGAAAATTAAAGGGAAAGAGTAAAATGCCTGCAGGATATAGTAAGTTAGACCACCGAAGCAGAGTTACTGAGTCCATTCTGAATCCAGTGTTAAGGTGGCAGCACTTGGGTAACTTGGAACCTGGATGCTCAAGTAAGTCATAACAAAAACTTCTGTAATCTAAAAAAAAAAAAAGAAGAAGAAGAAGAAGGAAAAATATGTCCCTTGCAGAAAAATTAATGTACAATGTTTTCTGTTAGTTTGTTTCCTTGTTACAAAAGTGAGAGCACAATTCATTTATCTAAGCACCAAAACTCTACACGTAAAACAACTTAGAACCATGTGTGTAGACATGATTGCAAGAAGGACATACTGGAAATAAGAGATACTGGAAAACAAAAATAATCAATACATGGCGTGTTGTTGATATCCCTCCTACCAACCTGAGACTTTTGAAAATCATAGTAAATTATTTCAGAATTCCCAACTTAACAAAACAAAACAAAATATCACATCTATTCATTTCCTATGGTCTATTTACAGCGGTTCTCAACCTGTGGGTCATGACCATGGGAAAACACATAGCTTTGGTGCTCTCAGGAACTGAGACACTGTGCAGTAGCAATACTACAGCTATGAAGCAGCAATGAAAATAAATGTATGGTCGGAGGTCTAAGAGCATCGGAAATCTGTGTTTTCTGATGGTGGCAACACACAGGTTGAGAACTGCTGCTTTAGTAGAAGGTTGCCTTCGGCAGGATAAATTCCAACCTTTTAAAACTACAGTTATCACCTAAAAAGATCCAGGGAAAGAACAAGCAAATATTAGGAGGAAACTATAAGGTAAAAGCAGTGGGGAGTATTAGCTTGAGAATAGCCTAAAGTGGGCAGGAAACACCTCACAAGAAACAGAAGTGTCTGTTATGGCACTGGATGATCAGTTTTCTGTAAACAGGTTTCATTCCAGTGACTTCTTTTTTTACTCACATTAATAATTAGGGAAAGCATCTATTCAGTCTCTAGATACATTATTAGACCAGGTAGTTGAATGGGCTTTCATAGTTAGTCCAATTGTGCCAGAACTAGAATAGATATTCACCTCAGCATTTACCCTTCACCTGAACATTCAGTGGTAACTGGTGCAATCTATGTTCCTATACTTTTATCACACCACTCTGTCATTCTATGCTGCTCGCTGATGGGGATGACTTATTCATGAGTCACACAATGCTCATCTGATTATTCATTTAAATGGCAGCACTGCAAAGCAATTTCAGCCATTATTTGATTTTAAAATAAAAGATTATCCTAGCATGGTATTAATGAAGTTTCAAATAATCACATTAAAAAGAGGGAATTTTATGGTGGAGAAATAATGAGTTACTTTTTACTATGCTATTTGTTTAGTAGATAACAGGAGATTAATTTTTGTAGATTTGGTGATAGTTGATGTAGGAAGGCAAGATGAATCTACTAGTAGGAAAGTGAAAAATAATGCAGAAAGAGTGTGCATGGGAAGATGAGTAAGATAAAAACATCAGGCCTTGGAAGCAAAAACAGGCAGAAGGGCCAAAAATATTTAAGCCTGGATTTATTATTTATGAATCAGCAAAATAAAGCAAAAACATAATGAGGTAAGAAAATGTTATCTGGAAAATAACCTGCTCTAAATTAAGGCAAAAATACCATAAGAATCCATTATTTAAAGTGATAACTGTACCCCTACATTAACTACACACTACACTCAACACTGCCCTCTGGATGTTTCAACAAACACTTATTGAAATAAAGATTTAAACTGTCTAAATAAAATCACTAAGGCAAAATAGGAAGCCATGACCTATTAAGAGAACTGCTTTACAGCACAATCCTTGGAGCAGGATCTACAAGTTGGCTGGCTCCACTCCTTAAACTTAAATCAGGTAATACAATTTCTATCAAATAGAATTTATGATTAAAGTAGATGAAAAATACATTTCAACTTTCCTTAGCTGGATGCAATTCGCTGTATTAAGTTTGGATTGGGCTTTCCCTGATCCACTTGGCATATCTATTGTTGTTCTTGTTCAGTCCCATTAGTGAGATGTTATGGGCATTGTTCCTGAAATCACTAGAAGAGTCAGTCTCACAACAAAATCCCTGGTCCTCTGGCTCTTACAATCTTTCCCTGAACCTTAGACATGGGAGTCGTTTTATAGATGTATCCATTGGGACTAGGATCCTCAGCTCTGCAGTTTGACCATTTGGGGTTTTCTGTAATCGTCTCCATCTGTTGCAAAGAAAACTTTCATTACTGAAGGATGAGAACATCTATTATAATCTGTATTTAAGGAAGAATATTGAAAATGTACTGAAGGGTTATGTTGGTTTAGTAAAGTGGTGGTTTTAAGTTCTCTTCCAAGACTTATGAGTTGGTTAACACTGGGTACATGCCTAGGCTTCTTCTTAACTCACTCTTAAGTGGTAACCAGGTTCATAACCATTTCTATGTAAGCTAGAAATCTCACTTTTTGGTTGTCCTCCTGTGGCTGATTAACTAAGGCTGGAGCATGGTAAATGCAAGGAGTTAACCAACCCTGCGGATAAGCTGGGCCATATATTCCTGTTCTTTTCTTCTGTTAACCCAACACCTCTTTCCTCCCAGTGTGCTGAATTATTTTTACTTACACCAATAATTAAAATCAACTAAGAGGTCTTTTGTGCTTTTAATAATTTTCTTCTCTCACAGCATGTCCACACAGTGACTAACACTGGCATACCAGAAAGTTCTATTTATAAATAGTGAAAAGATTTTTTAACAGTATGACCTACTCTCTGTTGGTAAAATGTTAATTATATCAATAACTTGTTAAAAATAAATAATATATGTCAGCAAGTTATAAAGGCATATTCGTGTCATCCCAGTGCTGGAAGGCAGAGACGGGAGATTCACTGGTTCATGTCAGTATCCACTGCACTGACAGCTCACCTTGGGTTACATGAAACTGTTTAAAAATAAGAAGGGAGTAGCTGAAGGAGAGAGGACTTACAGAAGACAAACAAGGCTGGAATCTGATGATCAATATCATGATCTTCAAGTTTATCAATTTTTGGAGTCTACTTAAAATTTCTCCAAAACACAGTGGTTTCTGTTTGGATTTTGAAAGATTACATTTAAAAGTAGTAGGTGTAGAATTTCAATTGATCTTATGAAGAAGACAGCAAAAATTTAATTCTCGAATTTTGACAATAAATTTATATGGACTTTCAAAGTTCCTTTTAAAATGCCAAAATTATGAAGACATTTTGAGACATTATGATTCACAGATGTCTGATGCTTCAACACAAACTATAGACAACTAGCAATTCAGATATTCATATGTTTTCTAATCAGAAATTAAAAGAACTATTTTCTATGAGCTATATTGCTTTTTTGTTTTCATAATATTTTTATTTATTATTTGGGAATTTCATATTATGAATCCAGATTACACTCACTTTCTAGTTTTCCCCCAACCTCATGACCTCCACCCCAATCCACCCCCTGCAAAAAATTAAGGAGTAAAAAACTATCAAAAAACAAGTCCAATTTATGTTGCCCATATATTAACTGGAGCATGGTAAAACTCCCAGGGCCATCCCCTTAAAGAGAACTGAGTCCTTTATACCTGTGTTCCCCCAACGCCCACCTGCACCCCCACCTTACCCCCCACCCCTGGCAGAAGCCATCAGTTCTGGAGAGGTACACTTCTTTAATACAAAGTTGCATGCAATAATTTATGTGAACATATTGTATTTAGAAACAATTTTATATTTGTGAAAATATTAAAAATATATAAAAACAATTTAAAAGTTGCATTAAAAACTGGTCTGATGAAATAGTACACAAGGTAAAAGCATTTATCTTATCACCAAGCTTCACCACTAATTTCAATGCCTGAATTGTTCTCCTGTAAGTTGTCCTCTTATGTCCACCTTCTCATCATGGCATGAGTACACATGCATGCTAAATAATAAATAAATAATACAAACTTAAGAAATGAACACGGTATTAAATTGCCACACAAGAAAACTTTGATGCCTTAAAATCCCTTTGTGTCAGCTTGTTTATCTCCAGCATCCTTCTCTCCTTCTCTCTGTATAAATATCCAGGAGTATAATTGTTGGATTATAGGTTAAGATTATGCTTAGCTTCACTGCCAAATTACCTTCCAAAGTGGCTGCACTTTTTGTTCCTATAGTTGGTGAGTAGAAGCTTATGTTGCTCACATTTTGTCAGCTATATGTGTTCCCAGTAATTTAGGCAGTAGCTGTCATGGTTAGAATGAGAGGTGTCTCCTATAGTCTCGAGCACTTAAACACTTGGTCCACCGTTGCTGTGCTATTTGGGAAAGTTTTGGTGGGACAAACTTGTAATCTTAATTTTACCATTGATAATCATTGCAGTTGTTACTCTGGAAACTTTCAAATGTGTTGCTTCCAACTTTAGGCTTCTGGAAAAAAATGATTTCCAAAGCATCAACTATATTTGTGCATGAATGCTGTGTTCCATCATCAGAAAAATGTCGTTGTTGTTGTTTTGTTTTGTTTTGAGGTACTTTCTATTTTCTCTTTTTTAATTAATTAGTTAGTTAATTAGCTTGACATCCTGGTCATATCCTTATCCCTCCATACCTTACAGACCCACTCTTCCTCCATCTCCCCCTCCCTCCTCCCCTATTTCTCAGAAAATGCGAGCCCCACTTCCAGTCCACCCCAGTACATCAAGTTACCTCAGGACTAAGAGCTTTCTTTTCCCCTGTGGCCTTGCAAAGCAGTCCCACCAAGGGGAAGTGATCAAATACCTTGCAACAGAGTCCATGTCAGAGAAAGCCCCCACTTCCCTTTCTAGAGGACCCACATGAAGCCTGAGCTGCTCATCAGCTACTTCTTTGTAGAGGGCCTAGGTCCACTCCATGCATAGTTGTTGGGTGATGCTTCTATCTCAGTAGTCACCTCTGGGACATAGTTGGGTTTATTGGTCTTCTTGTGGAGCTATTGTCTCCTCCAGATCTTTTTTTCCTTACCCCCACTTTTTCACAATACTCCATACACACTGCCCAAAGTTTGGCTGTAAGTCTCAACCGTTGAAAGAGAAATTTAACTTTGAAATTCAGTCTTGACATATATCACAAGATCACTCCACACACTGGCATTTTCTACTAGGTGTTAGGAGGCACCAAAATTGACTGAGGAAAGAAGACATGAGATTTCTACCACATTCTTATTTGTTCCTTTTAGAAGTATGTATGAGAATTATTTGTGTTGATAAAACTTTGCATCCCAGAAGCACAGACTTACAGAAAGTCGAACGGAATGTTCAGTTTCAGATTGCAATTCAGCAAGTGGGGTCGGATGCACAGTTACAGATCTTAAAATCAATAACCTTGGTCATCCTACTTAGTGTCTTGGAATTATCCATCTTCATTTGTAAAACTAGGCTATCTACAGTTCACTTATAGCATTTCAGAAACAATTAAATGAATCCATGCATTAAATCATCTAGTAAGTATTAAGCACTCAGCATGTTTCTGCATTGAAGGTTTATATGAGGTATTTAATAGCACCCTATCCTACACATGAATTCCTAAATGAGGAAGCTTACCTCATCTCCAACATGCTCTTGCAGAAGGTTCATTTGCTTTCATCAGTGCAGTCTTTAGCCCAAACTAAAAATGTCTTTTCTTTCTTGAGCCTTTGTTTTAAATAAGATATTTTTATATCTTAAAGCCTCATAGAATATTTCCATAAAAATTAAGGTGAGAACTCACCCATGACTCCAATGAATAAAAACCTTCAGAAGTTAAAGATGATTACCCATGTGGATAGAAAGTGCATGAAGCTAAAGAAACTCTGAGTTATATAAGAAATAGTGGCTGCTTAACCATGAAAGTTAAAGCCAACTAATGTTAACTCAAAATACAAAAGAGAACTATTTATCACTAATAGTACTAGTTATAGAGAGTTTTGCAAATGACAATGAATACATTTAGAAATCACTTCTTCTTTCCTATGAACCATGGTGTTAAATGTGTAGGTCATTTGACTAATAGAAAAACATGTATGCATATAGTCACATATATGGTACATTTATATATGGTATATGTGATTTGTACATACATACATTGTACATTATATATATAGTATCATATATTACAATATATGGCACAAATATACAGAGTGTTTAGAAGCTGATGAGTTAATTCATTTAATTTTTTATTTTAGGGGATTTCATGGCATTCAAAGTCCATCTCAATGGTGGAATACTTTCGTTTTATTCAAGAGGCCCTGAGTTTGAGCCCCATTGTGGCAGTAAAAGAAATATGAGGCAAAGGAAAGGAAGTAGGAGGAAGAAGAGTGTAAAGAAGGGAAGGATGCATGAATTTCTTTCCTATTTATGAAAAAGAAGTATTGAAGTTTCATTAAGAAAGACTTATCTCTTTAAATTTAAGGCATAAAAGTTTAATTCAAGCAATATATACATTTATACATATACATATATATATAATCATGCAAAAATAAAGTACAGTAGGATCTCTAGATATTGACTATAAATGGTAAGATATTCAATTTTTAGAAGTCCACTGTTACAGTTTTTTTTTTTTTTTTTGGTTTAGTTCTTCTTTTTCTTCTTCTTCTTCTTCTTCTTCTTCTTCTTCTTCTTCTTCTTCTTCTTTTTCTTCTCCTCTTCCTCCTCCTCCTCCTCCTTCACCTTCTCCTTCTCCTTCTTCTCCTTCTTTTTGAGGCAGAGTTTCTCTGTGTAGCCTTGGCTGTCCTGAACTTGCTTTGCTGACCAGGCTGGCCTTGAACTCACAGCAATCCCCCTTGCTTCTACCTCCTGAGTGCTGAGATTAAAGGCTTATGCCACCACACCTGCCTAGTATTTGTTCTTCTATTGGTTTAGTTTCACTCAATCTTTCCATAGCCTAAACTTGGCTTCCAAAGCATTTACTCACATATTCCATGAAGTATGTATTCTAGTTCATGCGACAGAATCTCATGACCTCTAAAGACGCCAGATTTCATCTTTCTACTGGAAAATGGTACTCAATGTGAGTTCTAAACTTTTATTATCCCCAGGTACCCCGAGATATCTTCTGTTCATTATTTTCTTCTCTTTATTTTGCTAAATCTCACGTCTTTAAATAACATCTATGCCAACGGACATGCACCATTCCCAGCAAGCACAGGTAACTGATGTAACATCAATGTCTTGACCTAAATGTCTTTACATCTGTTTCTTTTTGTTCCTCCAACTTAGGCCACAGTCCAGTTCCATTAACAATAGACTCAGGCTATATATCTATGATTTTTTTAAGTTTTGTATTTTAGATACTTCTCCTGAATTGAAGTAAGAAAATGGTAAAAGAAAGTGTATAAAAGACAGAAAATTTGTAAAGCTATTTTTTTTTATTTAATGTAGGCTTTTTAGCTCTATTACTGGTCACAAAAAAACTAACACATGACCCACTGAAATGTCAAAAAAAAAAAAAACCCATAGAGTTGTTCTGTCAATTATTTATCATACCTTTCAATCATCTATCTCTACCAATTTTCTTTTTGTATATATATTTATCTACATATATCTACAAATATCTACTTCTATCCCTGGGAGAAAAAGAACATTTTTCCAGTATTACCCTGCTTTTATCACAAAATGTCAAATATATTTCATATATATAAAATCTTTATGTGTGTAAAAGAATCTTATACCCAAATCACTTCCAAGAGAGAGAACCTAGCATTCCACCAAGTCATTCTTCCTGATTTAGATAATGACTCCAGAGAGTTAAGCACCATCATTGTCTTTCATACAAGTACATATGACTCAGGGCTGTAAGCTGGAGGAATTCACCATGCTACAATGACAGGCACCTATCAAATTTCATTCTCTGTATAGAACTCTTATATCTTATCTCTGGCTGTTGGACCAAATTGTAACATCACTTCCTTGTCCTTGCTCTTTTGCTGTGTATGATACCAGATGGGGTACATTGCATTCCTGAAAGGTGCATTGTTTGAGGATCATCTCTGCTAAAAAGGTACTTATATATCAAGACTGTTTCAAGTTTGTAATTGTCTGCATTTAATGTATCTTTGACAACACATTTTCTGTAACAATGAAAACAAAACATCACTTCTCTCTGAGCTTTGACAAATGGATTTTCTTAAGGTATCTCCCACATTCCTAGTTCCCACTGCTACAGTAAACAGGTTAACTTACCTCTTTTGTTTTTCTTTCTTTATTCTTGTTGTAAAGCCAGACCTGTTCCTTGTCCTTTTTTTTTTGTAAAATTATACATTGTTCGACTTCTATTTCCACTGTAACATATGACCCCCACAGACACACACACCAGAAACTTTCAGCCAATTATTTAGAGGACATCTGATATTTTTGTAATTATTCAGGAATAAAGAGATGGCTCAGAGTTGGGCTTAATGCCTCTGCAAAGGATTCAAGTGTGTTTCCCAGCACACACACTGATCAAGCAGCTCAAACTATCTACAACTCCTAGTCCAGAATTATGTCATCTTCTTCTGGCTGCCGCTGGTACAGCATGCACATAAACTCACTCAGGCACATCCTCAGAACTAAATCTTCAAAGAACTTTACAAACTCACTTATTCTTTGTTAACTGAGTATGTTTGGATTCCCCTCTCAGCCCTCAGTAGCAGTTTTTAAAAATACCATTTACTTCCTATTTGTCTCCATAGATCTAATTACAAAAACTGTTGTTGCTATTTTTATCCAAGTTTCCTTTATATGTTTAGATGCTTTGATCTCACTGGTTTAACTCTCTCTCTCTCTCTCTCCCTCCCTCTCTCTCTCTCTCTCTCTCTCTCTCTCTCTCTCTCTCTCTCTCTCTCTCTCTCTCTCTCTCTCCCCCCCCTCTGTGTGTGTGTGTGTGTGTGTGTGTACGCCATCTATATGTGGGTGTTCACAGAGAAGAGAAGAGGGTTAGTGGATCTCCTAGAACTAGGGTTACTGGCAAAGGTAGGTCCTTTGCCTTCTTATCACTGAGCCAACTCTATGGCTCCCGTTTGACTCCAGTTTCCCCCTTTTAATGAAACATGTTTGTGTACTTGTGGCTTCAAACCCCTTGTCAGAACCAGAGTTTGGCTCCATGATAAGTTGCATAAAACTCCTGTTTGCTCCACTGTAAACCACTTGTTTACCAAAAGTAAACAAGTTAAGTAAGTAAGTAAGTGGGTAAGTAAATGAATAAACTGTTAAAAAGCTGTAGCTGTTTTTATCTATCTATTGTTTGAGTTTTATCACTCAGATTAAGATTTCCCTCATTTCTACTGGAACAAATGATCTTTGATGGAAGCCTTGCTGCTTTATTTTTCAAGCAATGATTCCCTCCATGTTACTTAATATTTATTTAAGATTGTTGTTTGTCGCGACCCTTCTGACCAGCGGAAAATAAGGACGCGACCCGAGCGTTCTTCTCCAGGCGGTTTATTCAGGAACCTTTTCAGCAAGCTTCTTTTCCTGCACCCCAGTGCCCCTCTTATATCCTCTGCCTCACCCAATCAGCAGCTCTTATGTCGGTAGCTCCAATTGGTTCCCGACAAGGCGGGGTGCATACATCAGAGCAAAGCACGGCCCACAACCCAAATAAGGACTTGTTTACCAGCCAGGAGCAGAATTGCAAGTCATCTTGCCTGGCAGGTTGCCAGGAGCTTCAGCTTCCCACAGTTGTTAATGTGAGACACTTCCCAGAAGGACACATTTTCCACTCTGCAGACATTACTTCCCAAGGGGTGGTACTGTTGTTCTCTGAGCAGACTGGACTTTAGATGCTCACCCAAGTGAGAGACTCTCACACAATCTACATTGACAGGGAGTCTGTCCTATCTTGTTGCTCTGTCTGTTGTTGAAAATTCTGATCCTGTTAGCTCTCTGTGCACAACTTTCCTGCTAAAAGATGGACAAATATCCTGTTGCCACTTAAAGGGCTCAGGATCCTTCCTGTTCTCTACTTACACAGGGAAGATCATTCATTATCGCTCAGCAGAGATACAATATTCAGACGTTAGCTTAGCTTCTATATGGTACCGTGAAATAAATCTTGATATATTTCCAAATTGCAAAATCTTAATGTTCATAGAAAGATTCAAATTAATATAAGAATTAATCTACTGGAGTTGCCTCCTTCTGTTGGTGTCTATTAAGGAATTTCAAGCTACAGAAATTGACCGTGTTGTTCTCAACTCAGTTATGGACTCCTACCTTTGACCTTAAACAAGCTTGTGGAGACACATAAAAACAACAACAACAAAAAATAAGTAAGTTATTAGAGGCGCCTTCATGTGCCAGAGAAAAATGTCACTTTGTTACAATGCACCCCTTTTTATCATGCTTCATATAGCTCCAAAAGTAATTTTACAGTCTCCTGAGCTGATGGGTGACTCTTCCTAGGGCTCTGCCTGAAACAGCTGCTCATCAGCTGCTTCGACATCTGGTCCCCAGGAATGGGATGCCGACTACATAGCCCTATTATCCGGGTTGCCCTTCTACCTCTCTGCCTCAAATGCATCTTTTCCTGCCATTTTTATTTGTCACAGTAGAGAACTTTTAGTACGCTTTGACTCTCAGCAAATAACTTCAGGCTATGTAATTTTATTCTTGGATGGTAATGCTCCTCACTTTAAATGAACTTTCCTGAGCTCAGTTACCCATCTGTAGAGTTATTTTTGATGAAAGTTTTTGTTTGCAACATCTCTAATATTTTTAAATTCTCTAAAGTCAAGTATAAACTTTTAATGCTGTGCATTTTAACTCATAACCTTTCAGCATTTAAGCCACATTTAGGACATACTTAAATGTACAGACCCATGGGGTGATACTAAGGAACTCCCATACATTATTATCATCATCAACACATCCTAATAACAATTAGTGAGCCAGTATCTATACACCATTATTACCTTAAATGTCTACTCAAATCTTTTTAATTACTCTGGAATGTTCCTAATATCCTTTTATTTTCTAACTCCATTTCTTTAAATGTGTATTTTGTATTCTTTTGTTTACTATATCTGGTCCTAAATTTACCTTAATTTTCCATTATTTCCTTTTTGACATTTGAATATTCTTGAATACAAAATAAATCTTTACAGATTATATGAACTATATTTCCCCTTCTGATTATAAGACAGGAATTATTGTACATGTAAAACTATAATAGGTCCTCAGGCATGACACCGGTTATGAAATGAAGGCAGGACTCCAAGAACTGAATGCAGCTTTGGTAGCACAGCAAGTTCGAGGTCAGCCTGGGCTGCATAAGGTCTGATAGCAATACTTTAAAAGGAAAGCAAATGAAGAAGAAAGGTAAAATAAAGACTATAGGATAACTAATTTATTTAAAGAATCTAAATAATGTCAAAGGCTGGGTAGATGACTGAGATATTGAGAGTGCCTGCTGCCCTTTCAGAGGTCACAAGTTTGGTTCCTATTAGCCAAAGTTGCCTATAACTATAGTTCCAGATGATCTTGAATCCTCTTCTCTCTTCTGCAATCACACACACACACACAGACACACACACACACACACACTAAAAATAAGTCATTAAAATAATTTCACATGAATCTAGGTTTTGCTCATTGTGCATCAACCACACAAATACTTCAAGGTTTCCAATGAAAATATATAAAATATTATTGTTACAAGATATTCTAGGTATGAAAATAATTTCAAGTATACAGAACAAAGCACATGAGGGGACTTATCGCAATTACTATAGCACAATGCTCACTGAATGCTGACAGTTTTTATCACTGAACTTCAATAGAGGTAACTATGTGTGACTGGAGGATTATGACCTTATTGTCCCTGGAAAGAAAAAAAAAAATGCAGGCAAAAATCATTAGCCTCAAAAGCACTTGCACTTTGCCTGCTAAGCTTCCCACCACAATATCCTCCTCTGTAACCGGCAAAAGTTAAATGGTGGTGGCTATGGTTCCACCTTCCAGAATGGTATATCTTAGGAATCATTCTAAACATAACCCGTGCAGACTGGTTTGTTTCACTTGACACTGTGTATGTCACCTTTCCATGTGACATTATTATGGCCTGAGAGTTCATTCATTTTACTGTAACCAGAATTTTCCACTATATAGACACACCACCACCTACCTTTTATTCTCTGGAAGTAAAGTTTGGTCATTGTTTCCAGTTTTAAAAAGGATTAAATCTGTTGTGTAATTGCAGGTATGTATTGAGTGTCCTCTTGGTTCTTTTTTTTTTTTTAATAAGCCTGACACTTAGTGGTTTTCACCATCTTTTTTTTTTTTATTAATTTATTCTTGTTACATCTCAATGTTTATCCCATCCCTTGTATCCTCTCAATCCTCCCCCGCCCCATTTTCCCATTATTCCCCACCCCTATGACTGTTCCTGAGGGGGATTACCTCCCCCTATATATTCTCATAGGGTATCAAGTCTCTTCTTGGCTACCTGCTGTCCTTCCTCTGAGTGCCACCAGGTCTCCCCCTCCAGGGGACATGGTCAAATGTGAGGCACCAGAGTACGTGAGAAAGTCGTATCACACTCTCCACTCAACTGTGGAGAATATTCTGACCATTGGCTAGATCTGGGACGGGGTTTAAAGTTTACCTCCTGTATTGTCCTTGGCTGGTGCCTTAGTTTGAGCGGGACCCCTGGGCCCAAATCTGCCTATCATATTGTTCTACTTGTAGATTTCTAGGACCCTCTGGATCCTTTTATTTTGCTGTTCTCCCATGCGTCTCTCATTTAGAGTCCCAATACTACTCACTTATATCTGCATACTAGCCCAAGGGGCATGTCCCACGAAAGCCTTCACTTACCAGGAAACTGGGACAGAGGGGAAGGCATCCTGTTGGTCCTCTTGGTTCTTGTGTGTGTGTGTGTGTGTGTGTATGCCTATGTGTATGCGTGTACCTGTGTTTCTGTGTATATTCATGTGTATCTATACTTTTAATGAAGGTGATATGCTCATAATCCTTGTAAGTATGTGTTGCCTTTATGTGTTATACGTTCTCGGTGTGTGGTATATGCATTGGGTGTGCAGATGTGCTTGCCGGTGCATAAAAATGTGGATTCAAGAGAACTATTTCACTTTCATTCCTTCTTCAACCACATGACAGCTTAACTTTTGAGACAGACTCTCCTCACTAAACGGGAGATCGTCATTTCAGTACGATGGCCGACCACTGAGCCTTGCAATCTACCTGTCTCTGTCTCTTTCCCCACCTTCCTGCCAATGCTGATGTCACAGGTGTGTGCTGTCACTGTCAGATTTTACAAGAACATTTGCGATCTGAACTTGTTCTTGTACAGCAATGACCCATTGAATCATCTCTCCTGCCCATATCTTATATGTTTTTAGATAAGTATATTACATAAGATCTACTATGTTCAACAAATATGTTGGACATGCTTAGCTCCCTGTGGCCTCATAGATCTTTGAAACTTATCTTGAATGATGTAATTCTCATGTCTCTGTGGGTCAGGCTTTTCCAGGATGTTTAGTTATCAATAAAGACATGTTTTTTTTTTTTTTATGTAGACTATTTAAAGAGCCCTATGTCAGCAGTAGACACAGTCAAAATGCGCTGTGCCTTTTTTAGACTTCTGAATTCCCAGGAAGCCAATGTCACCTTTCCTATTCAAGAAAAATAGCTACCTTTGGAGAGATAGCTGAAGTAGAGTGGGCCCAAAGAAAAAGGACTGTGTCTGTGATTCACCATTTTCCTGAAATATATTTCAAAAATGGTCTCTGGTTATTTATTTATTTTTTCATATTTAAGGTATATGTTATGACTCAGACCTTAAGGAAATTGCTTAGGATAATTGGACAACTACCTTAGAAAATGCAGTCAGAATAACTTAGCAATTATTTTTCAGAAAAAAAATTTATATATGTGCCAAAGTGAGTAGATATTTATTTCTAATAAATAAACATATTCTTAATTTATTCACATTTTATCCAAATTTGGCAATTTGCCTTATTTGGGATAAAGAGTTTCAGAATGTTTGAAAGAAGGGTTTTAGCTACATTCTTATATTCCAATAAAAAAAATGGTTTCGTATTTGATATATCATTTACCATTTGAGTAACAGTTTGACCTAACCGGGATAACTAGGGATTTTTATCATTGCTATTTGGATATAGGATACTGTAACTAGCTGTTGGAATATCAAAACCTATTTCTTCTATGAAAACATGAAGTGTTCAATGTCTAAATACAGCTATCAGCTAGCACATATGGGTATATGAATATGTTCAGTTGAATGCCCTTCTCAAATGATGAAAACAGTCAGCCATGTTATAAATTAGAGGAAATAATTTTGATGCTTAATCTTGTCAAAATTCCCTACAGTAGTTATGTGTCAGGAGAGTGATTACTTAATAACAAATTAAAATTTGCTTCTCATTCTTAGGCAACACATAGTCTACAGAGTTACATTAAAACAAATTCGCTATGATTCTCTTTGTAAATAAATATACTACAATAGGCTGCTTTTCCTAACATTTGCCTAGTTTACACAAAGTTCTCCAGTAAAATTTTAAGATATCATTAATATTGTCATTTATATTCCTGATAAAATCATATCAATAAAGTAGAATTTGGAATTTAGTAGTGAGCATTTGGAGAGAAAGGACCTTCAGATATAATTATTAGGCACAGAATGAAGACAGATAAAATGGAGGGAATATGATATAATTACATTACCAGAGAAAATTTTCATGTTAGAAGCAATCCCAAACCTATGCAGTTTCCCATGAGGCATAAAGTAGCTATGACATCCCTGAACAAAATACATTCTAGACTTCATAGTGGGGATTACTAATGATGTATTTCATTTTGTGCTTGCTGTCAAACTGGTGAGGTAAGCATGATTGCTAAAAGGTGAAATAATGGGCCTGGATAAAAGGCTGAATGGTTAAGAATACTTACTGCTTTTGCAGAGGACACAAGATCTCTTTCCAGCACCCACTTAGGGTAGCTTACATCTGCTGGTAAATCCTGCTCCAATGGATTGTTCATCCCCTTCTGGCTAATTTTGGAATTACACTCACAAGCACATTTATACAGGCATATACATACTAAAATAGTCATAATAAACATGGCAGAGGTCATGGAGACAGCAGAGGACACACTCTAATGAGACAGGACTCCTAGTTGAAGGAAGGGAACCCCAACCCACCCACAAGAATTTTGAACCAAAATTTACCCTGCCTACAAGATGTGCAGGGATGAAGATGGAGCAGAAATTGAGAGAATGTCCAACCAATGTGTGGTCGAACTCAAGACCCATGTCGTAGGATAGAGCCAATCCCTGACACTACTAATGAAAGTCTGCTATTCTCCCATACAGAAGCCTAGCATAGCTACTCTCTGAAAGGCTCCACCCACCAGCAGATTGAAACAGATGTGGAAAATGATAGCCAAACATTGGATAAAATGTAGGGAGTATTTTGGAAAAGCAGAGGGAAGGATCGAAGGAACTGGAGGTGACAGGAGCTCCAAAAGAAGAGTTAAAGAGCCCACTAACCAGGCCTAGAGGGGCTTGCTGAGATAAAACCCCAACCAATGACCATGCAAAGACTGGACCTAGGTCTCCTACACAGATGTAGCAAATGGCAAATTCAGGTTTAATGTGGGTCCTTTAGTAAGAGGAGTAGAGGCTGTCTCTGGCATGGACTCTGCTGCCTGGTTGTTGTTGTTGTTGTTGTTGTTGCTGCTGCTTTTTTTTTTTTATCACATCCCCCTGGTGGGGCTGCATCCCAGGCCACAGGGGAAGAGGATGCATTCAGTCCTGATGTGATTTGATGTACTGGGGTGTGTTGATTGGGCTTGGTGGCTTCCTCTCGGAGGAACAGGGGAGGGGAAGCAGGGTGGCAGGGACAGGGGCAAGGGCAGAAGGGGGAGAGGGAAAGAGGAGATTGGGAAGAGGGGGCCTATAATTGGGGCATAAAGTGAATAAATAATTAAATTAAAAAAGCAATGGACAGCATATTCTCTATGGTTGTGAGGGGAGTGTGATCGCCTCTGACATAAATTCTGGTGCTCCTGATTTGCTTACCTCCCCTTGATGGAGAAACCATGCTGGCACACATAGAAAGGGGATGCCAGCTATCAGGATAAGACCTTCTAGACTGTGGTAAGTTGGTGGGGGAGCAGGGCCTCATTGTCAGAGGTCTAGGGGAGGGAAATAGGGCAGAAGAGACAACGAACATGGGAACAGGAAGATACAAATGAGGGGATAACAATCAGCAAAAAATATGAATAAATTGTAATAATTTTTTTAAAAAACAGAAAAAACTAACAAAAATAAAATAACATAATAAATAAATATTTTTAAAGGCTGAGAAAATGAAGCTCTGGGCTGGATCTATGGAATATTTAACTTCTATCAAACTGGAAAAAGTTTTTTCTTTTTTCCAAGCACATCACAGTGACTCAGCATCCAGGTCTTTTCTGGATTACTGATTTTCTGGAGCATTTCTCCACTTTCATAGATACCTAAATATAAATTAACACATGGTTCTCAAACTGTCATAAAGTTGCAAATAGATACACATATCAGACTACTTCAGTTCTTTATTTAATGAGCTCCCATAATCTAGGGAAGAAAACTAGATAAAATGAATATATGCATGAATCAAACTAAGTTCAACTAAAAGTGTGCTGAGTGAGATACACATTGACACTGGGCCACAAAAAGCAGCGACAAACTTCTTAAAATATGCCAGAGGTGGGAAAAGCTGTATGAATTAGACTTTCAATTATTTTAATAAACATATTCTTGAGTGCCTCTCATAAAATTGAAATAAAATATCTGTACTACCAGTAAAATTACTGTTAAGTTTTGGAAATAGCTGAGTAAGTACATTATTTATAGATGCCCAATGTGATTTCTAAGTTTAATTGAAGCAGCAAAATATATCTTTTTTAATGTAAATTGTTTAAACAGTGTTTATTAAATTTATAGTGATGTATAATATTATTTATATATAACTTATTTCAAAAATTATAATTTAACAATGTATTTCTGATAGTATATTATATACAGTATCCATATATTCTATGTACCAAACATACTGTTTATTATATCCCATTATACTTTAGTATAAATTACATATTATGCTATTAGCCTAAACTGATGTGCTTCAGAAATTTGTAAGACCCAGTTTATCAGTAGCATTCACTGATACAGAAGTGCCTTAAGTTTTTATTAATGTTTATCTATTTCAAGAAAGTAGTCTATCAAAATGAAATTCAATAATTCCCGTGAAATTTCACAAGTATCGTTTACCCAGTGACAAAACTTCATGTTTAGAAACCAGAGTATCATATCCTATGAGCTCCACCTAGACTATGTGAACTCTCTTTGACCTTAGATTTGTCTTAGGACATAAAAAGAAGTCACTTTGGATTATTTGTCAGGGTGATAGTCACTTAAGTGTATACACATGAAGAGTTCCGGCAAGGATCGTCCTCACTGACAAAAGCCGGTGGTCATACAGAAGGGCATGCAAGAGAAACATGAACCGCATTAGGAGGTTTTTGACGTTTGCTTGAAACAGACACTATATCATCTAACTCTTCCATGCACTCTGGGGAGTTAAGTATCACACTGGGGCTATTTCTCCTAACTGCCATTAGAAATCTCCCAGACACAATCAAACTTTAATGCTAGACATAATCCAATATCTCCATAGCGGTGGGCAATCATTTCTAGATGAGAATTGTGAACTACTCATTTGATAAAATATATGTGTGCGTCTTTAAAAAAATTATTTTGGATAAAATCTTTTACATAATTAAAAATAATTTCTCTTGGTCCCAAGCAGTTTTTTACCACCCTCATGATTAACTGTCTCCTAAGTGACAAATGACAAATAGCCTATATTTAATGGACAACCCTTCTAAATGAGATATGGAGACAAGGCATAAAAGCTGAGAAAAGAGCTATAACTGTAGGTTTATGACAGTATCTGCATAAATCCATTCTTCTTGATTGATTTTATATGCCATTATTTTAACAGCTATATCCTAGGAAGAATAGTGTGTTTGTGTGTGTGTGTGTGTGTGTGTGTGTGTGTGTGTGTGTGCGCGCACGTGTGTGTATATGTATGTGTGGGTATGTATATATGTAAGAGTCTCTCTCTCTCTGTGTGTATGTGTGTGTGTAGAAAAAAAAAGAAAAAGAAAGAGAAAGAGAAAGAGACAGAGACAGAGACAGAAACTGACTTGTCCTAGGAAAGACACATTAGAGATTTGACACTCTATATTGTGACAAAACTGCATGTCCATAGTGTCAGCTGATTTGTTGCTTGATGTGGTTCCTCTTTTTGCCTATCAAAATTAATGATTTTTATCTGAAAGTGGAATCCAAGTATAATGGGAATGAGCTTGGTTTTAAAAGTCCATGGCACACTTCCAATAAAGGCATTCACTCAGGCTTTCAGCAGACATAGACTTAAAGAACAAAATTTATTAATGACTTAAAAAAAATAACTTTTCATGATCTTCATGATTGAACAAACTTGAAAGATTGAGATACTGCCCATCCACTCTTGGCAGTGTGAAAAGATCATAGGTCAGAGGTCATCACTGCCATCATTACAATAGGAGGGGAGCTGAATAAACTGAAAATCAATTAACTTTCTGGCTCCATCAGAGATTTCCAATCACAGGGCAAACTGCCAACCTGATATTAGGAAATCCAGGTAAAGTAAGGGAATGGGGCCAAGATCAGGCTGTGCCAAGTAAAAACTACCGGAGTCATAACTAGGCTGAAATATTTGAACAGCAATCTGGAAAGCATGAATGAGATCCAGGGCAAGAAAGCCCCAGAAGCCATAGTCTTAGGAGGCTTTACACTTCTTATGAATCTTAATTTCAGGGATTTTAGTAGCTCTCATAGTAATATGTAAAGGTCTCTGGAAGGGGAGGCAAAGAAGGAGCCATCTAAAACATTTCCAGTGTGTTCTCCTAACAAAGACCAAGTTGAAAGAGAAAAGCCTTGTTCACAGTGGTTCAAGAATGGTCACTCACAGGAATCTTGCTAAATATATTTTTTGCCACCTAAGCAAAGAGAGGGTCCTTCGATTGTATGAGGTTTCACCTATCTCTCTCATTACTACATAAACATGGCTTTAGTATAAACACAACAGACCTTAGCTGGAAGAGCTACAGGATGTGAGCCAATTTTAGAAGGAATTATTAGGGAAATGAAAAGTTAAAGAAGAAATCATCCACATTCGAGTATGGCATAGCCCCAGTGACAGCAATGCAAAGGACAATAAACACACTCAAACAAAGAACCAAATCAACATGGATAATTGTAGTACAGCTTTTATCCATCCAAGACTGAATTAACTAATGAACCCTGTGAAACCTTCACACACAAAAAATATCAAAGCCCAACAAAAAGAAAACATTCAAAGGACAAAAGTAAAAGTCACATCAGGAAAGAATTAGGATTTATTAGACAATGAAACTAAGACAAATATGGTCACTGAATTAAACAATCCAATGCATACATTCGATGGCATCAAAGGGCAATGTGTGAGATTCGCAGTAAGGAGTGAACACATGAAGATAAAATAAAGAAACAAAAAATAGTAGAACAGAAATGAAGAATGCTTTCAAAGGCTGGCTCAGAGGAAGTGTCTATTTCAGTAAGCTAGAAAAGATGAACAAGAACTGTCTAAGTTGGGAAAAGCAAGAAAAAGTGGAAGAATAAATTCACAGGATAAAGCGTTGTTATTAAACATAGTCTCAAATGTTCAATTTTACCAATAAAGACTTAGGATGCTGGGGTGAAAACTTGCTAACTCAGAGATAGAGAAAGCACCTAGCTGACCTTTCCAGAAAGAAAAAGTCTTTTCTCCTTCTTACCAGGTCTTTGTTTTTGTTTGTTGAGACAGGGTTTTTCTATGTAGCCTTACTGTTCTGAACCCACTTTGTAGACCAGGCTGGCCTCCCAAACTCATAGACATCTGCCTGCCTCTGCCTCCCAAGTGTTGGGATTAAAGGCATGTACCAGCACCACCAGACCATCCATCATGTCTTAAATATCCTCAACTCAATGCCCCCCTTCTTTGTTTACTTATACTCACTCCCTTTCAACTGGTTGCTCATTCAACCTCTTGGACTACAGTTGACTTTATTTAGTTCTTGGATTAAAGGTGCGTGCAAGGGCTGAGCCACACAATACAGCAAGTAACAAGTTTTTGCAAATCACAATCTCAGGGCTCACAATGTGATCACGTATCCTGCAACACAGATTAAGTCCTATGTAGAAGTCCCATTCTTAGAGGTTATTGTAATTAGAATGTGAAATGGGAGGCATGATGGGTAAGAACTTTAAAACATATTCCAAACCACTAAATAAACCTTCAAAGTAGCATAAATAATAAGATGAAACAAACAACAAAACAAAATATAGAAACAGCAATATCAACTGGTAGTCCTATCATGCTGACAGAAAGTCAAAGACAAGAACAATATCTTTTTTAAACTACACAAAAACTAAAGACAATGGTACATGCCACTCCATACAGGAAAAGCAGAGATGAGAGTCCATGCTCCCAACAACTGTGCAATGAAAACAGTGGACTGGAATTCTCGAAGGGGTATGCGTGTAGAGTTCATATCCAGAAAAGAATTCCTTTCCAGGCAATTTGATCAGCATGGTCTAGATGAACAGTGAGTAGATGCTGAAATCTAAAGTGAGAGACTCTGAGGTTTTGTTGATTTTAATTCTAGGATTTTGTTTCTCATAGGAAGGAACAAGGAAAAACAAGGACTGAGAAAACAAGCAAAAATGCTAAAGGAATCTATAACCAAGTGAGGTTCCCACAAAAATGTTCAATTATCTCCAAAGGCAGAGGTGGGGTGACTATACAGTTCACAGCATTGATCCAGATGAAATGTCAAAAAATACACTAAACAATCCAATCAGGCACATAGCATTATTCTTAGGGAAGGTGAAGAAATAGATGTGTGTAGGTGGAGGGGGTATAGAGAAGTTAGAAAAGAGGTTAAGCATGGTTGAATACAATGCAGACATTCCTGGAAATTAATATGTATAATGATAATAACACAAAAAAAGAATCCTGGAAAATTGTATGAATATCATTTAGTGATGTATTAATTATTACATTTAATAATATCTTTGAAATGAATTATTCATGTATCTAATACAGAGCAGTTTTTACAAGTTAATGACAGAACACTTAGTAATTGTGGTATGTGATTAAGAGATTATAATACTGCATTATCATTGGTTTCTCTTAAGGACTTAATAAAACAGATATTATCTAGGTAATTTTAACATGTGCTCATGCAACAAATAACTAGGTTATACCTCATGAGTTATTGGTACATAGATAAGCTAAGTCGCTTTTCACCATTTACTCACAATGGAGGAAGTGATAATGCCTCCAGAGGAGACAGGAGCTGGAGGAGGATTTGATCTTGCTATCAGGAAGGGATTGCATTCAGAGACTTGCTACTTACTATCTCATGAGATTATCTTTATGGTATTGATTTGGAAACATGTACATCAGTAACCTAGAAACAAGAAAAATTTGTTCAGTTAATATTATTAACCAAAAAAAAATAGTATCCACCACAGACTGAGATATGATTCCAAAAGTTTCTATACAAACAAAATCTAAAATTCTAGAAAGAACACTGAGCATATGTTGGTACAGTTATTAAAGAGAGTCATGGAAAATGAAGCTATACATTTTATGACATTATAAGTATCAGCGATGTAAACCAAACATGGGTCCTCTGCAAAACACACCATTTGCTCTAGTCACTGAGAAACCTGTCCAGCCCCTAAAACTGGTTAAATTTGATCTTCAAGAATTCCATACATGTATACAATACACCCTTCCCCTCCATTTTATCATCTCCTTCCATTCTCTATCAACCTACCCCCATTCAACCTTCCCAGAAAAGCAAGTTTTATTTTTGCCTTGTGATTCATGTGGCTCATACAGGGCCCTCGATATGACCATTGGGCTAGAAATATACATTGGAGCCTGGTGGGGTCACCAGTGGGAACACAAATGAAAACTTTGGCCCTCGTTCACCCTGAATCTATTAATGGCAAATATTTCAGCAGTGCACAGTGAGCAGGCCTGAGGTCCTTCTCCACCCATGCCGGGCTACTGGTATGTGCATTTTTGTGTAGACCCAATGTAAGCATTCATAGCTTCTCTGGGTTCAGCTCTGTGGTGACTGCATATAGCATGATAAAGAATGCCAATAGGAAAATACAAGAATTCTTTACTTTGTGTAATATCTTCCCCCCAAATAAAGCTCCATATGAACAATAAAATCTTGCAATTAATATACAATCTTTTAGTCCCGAACCCAGGCATCTCAGGCTATTTGACTGCTTGTGTGTCAGCAAGTGCAGTGCAAAGTGCTAATCTGTTCAGAACCAAAGATGCAGTGAATTTGCTGATACAGCATAGGCAAGAGCCACCAGAAATGCTTTCCATTTTGTATTTGGTTTTAAATAAATTTTTGTTTAGAAAGCCTTTCCTGTTGCTATGCTTTTAATAACCTCCCTATTCAGTTGTGCAGCCTCAGATGGGATTGCAACCCACAGTTTTAGAATCATGGCAATGTGTATGTTTTGTGGAAATAAAATGTACATAAAGTCACTGCATCAAAATTATTACAGTTCAGGCCTGAAATGTCCACCAAAGAATAGTATATTGAATGGTTCAGTGCCCAATGGAACAACTTTTAGTAGTTCAGAGTTAGTGTTTTGGGGAAGTGATTGGATTGAAGGCTCTAGCTTAGACTCGTGAGACAGTGAGCTGGTAAGAAGGGGTGGAAATTGGATCCCCTTTGAAGGCAGTGAGCCCTTGGAAGTGTTCCCTTGATGGCTCCATGCCTGACTTGCTGGCTTCTCACTTTTCTTTTTTTGATCTATCATAAAATCTATTCATTCTGTTTACATATAAGTGAGGAAGTGCCAAGGACTTGGGCTTGTTTAATAAGTTTCATATATTCATTCGAAGCAGATTAAAGCTATGTGTTCCCTTGAATTTTGAAATGTTTGGCTCAGATAAGAAAAAGAATGCTTTCCATAGTCCAAAAAGTCAATAGTTAGGGCAGTTAACTCTGTATTGCAAAATTAAATTAATTTGGGTTTAATGGTGTATTTTTAAATTTTGGGTTTTTTTTTTCTTTTTACTTTTTTCTTTTCTTTTTTTATTTTTATTTATATATTTTTGGTTTTTCAAGATAAGGTGACAGGGTTTCCTCTGTGTAGCCCTGGCTAACCTGACTCATCTTGCAGACCACAGTCCAGGCTGACCTCACACTCACAGAGATCTGCCTTCCTCTGCCTCCTTGACACCTGAGATTACTGGCATGCACGACAACACCTGGCTTAAAAGCGTCTTTTTAAGTCTCTCTACTTTCATATTTATTCATTGATTCTGTGTGTGAGTGTTTGCCTGTATGTATATGCATAATCTGTGTGTCTGGTGCCCACAGGGTCACAAGAGAGAGTCAGATTCCTTGACATTGAAATTATAGACATTTGTGAGCCACCTTTTAAGAGGTGAGGATTGGACCTGAGTCTTATATGAGAATAAATTCTCTTAAGCACTGAGCCGTCGTTCCAGCCTTCAATTTTTTTTAAATAACTATGAGGTAAAATTTAGATCTATCCTAGTATTTAACAAGCAGCAGATTATTTAAAGATATATTTTAAAGCAAATACCAGTCTCAGCCAGTTACATCAGCCAAACTTCAGCTAACCTCAGGTTGTTAGAAAGTTATACTATGTCCATATAAAGCATATATCATCAGAAACACCATGCCCTGCTAAGTTAGTTGCACAGTTGTAATCAAATCCAGATCTTTCAACACCAGTGTGAATAAAATTGGATGGCTCATTTTCAAAGGTATTTTGTGCCTGTTTGGACCCATAAACACATTAATAGAAAACACCAAACCCCTGCTCATGCCTGTCACTCTAGCTACTTCTTCCACTGAAATTTAAAGAAGCTATTCATCCTTTTGACTAGAAGCTTAGAGCTTCTAGTTACCTACAGCTAGTTACTAACAGTTAGTAACTTCTAGAGTTACTAACAGCAACTGTTCTCTGTACAGACATCTAATAAACAGGATGTAAATACAAAGTGGAAGCCATACATAAATTTTGTTGAAAAAAAAAAAAAGAGAGAAAGGAAAGTAGCAGACAGAACGGTGAGCCTTACATGATATGTGTGTCTGTGTTCTCCTAGTTACTCAGCTAACAAAGAAAGTGCTATTGCAGGCTGTTTGGATAAATAAGTTATAGAAATTAATTGTTAGCTGATCAAATCATAGTCATGTCAATCACTAGGCTACTTTTATCACAAGAATATACATCTTAGGTGTGGCAGATAGATATGATTCCATTGAAAGATAAGGTAGGATAGGTAGATAAGGTCTTCAAAAACCTCAGAGACATGCAGAATATGGCATTTTAAAATGTTTTGATTATTTTAAAGATTCACTGACAATGAGACAGGTTAACTCCTGGCACCACCCAGCCTACCTCAAAGAGGATGATGAGCGTCAAAAAACCTCATTATGGAGACAGCTTCAAATGTGGCAAATAAGCCACTGGGCAAAAGGTCCTTGTTTCTACCACAGAGAGAATTCTGCCTAAAAGGGGGGCAAGCTTGGATGCAGCCAAGCTCTGCCAAGACAGGGTAAGCAAGTCCTCAGTAGTTCCTGCTTCACAAATATGTCTG
This sequence comes from Acomys russatus, assembly GCF_903995435.1. Taxonomy (NCBI): domain Eukaryota; kingdom Metazoa; phylum Chordata; class Mammalia; order Rodentia; family Muridae; genus Acomys; species Acomys russatus. Next base: position 34,888,577 of record NC_067137.1, read on the forward strand.
CCAGATATATTGGACCAGAAGACTGAAGTGGATACTGCAACACGATAGAGAGGCTTTGGGTGACTATTTAGGTAGAAACTGTCCCTGTCACCTTCTCATTTGGAGAGCTACTAACCTGCACTTCTGGCATACTCAGGTAATCAAGTTTATCCCTTCCCAAGTCTGTGATGGAGTTGAAGACCAGGTAGCTTAGTTTTACAATGAAGCTTAGTTGTTTAGGGGTTAAAATATTTTTAGATCTAGATAGATGTTTTAAGTTAATAAAGACAAGATGTGATGGAGACTGATTTTCCTTCAGAATTTTAGATGCACCAAGATAGGAAAGATGTTTTCTTCAAGGCTGTCAAATACAAATAGGCAAAACACTAAGAATGTAACATCTATATAATTCCTGATTGTGTCATGGTTATTCTTGCTATGGGTAGTTTATTGTATATATGTGGAATAATGTAAATGTATATGTAAAAAATCAAAACAAAAAGAAAGAGGGAAAGGGGCCTACATTAGGGTTATAAAAACTGTCCTCTGTGCTCGATCAGCATGGTTGCCCTTCTAGGCTAATGCTTGACTTAGCAAAGTCATGGAATTAGCTGCTTTGTTTATTGAAACCCTGACTCTCTCTAGTACTTTTATTATGAAATGAGGGCCCATGTTTCTCACATATATCTCATTTCTATTTTTAATTCCTAAATGCCTTTCCATGTTATAAACAGAACTCCTGGAACCACATTTGGTTCTGAAGTCTGCCTAGCTCATGAATTGTTCTCTGCTGATAAACCCTATTAAGTGTGGGGATTTTTCTTTAAGCATGTTTGGGTAAATAACTCGAAATGACTTGTTTGGACTGACAGCGATGAGATGGCAGACTTGTCTTGGGGGTTGGTAGACAAGAATAACAATCAAGTTCCACTCTATGTTAAGCCCCTACCCAGATCTAGCCAACAGTCAGAACAGTCTCCACAGTTGGGTGGAGAGTGGGATGTGCTTGAATTAAAGATACGTGCTCTCTCAGCTTCCTGTTCTCGGTGCCCCGTGTTAAGCTCTAACCCTTGGGAACTGTAATCCAAAATTAGACTCACCTCTAAGTTGTCTTAGTCTTGGTGTTTTATCATAGCAACAAAAATACTAATGTGTATGAAATGGTAGAATGTATCTTGTCCAATTTCTCTTTTCTTTCTTTCTCTCTCTATATGTCTCTGTCTGTTTCTCTCTCTCTCTCTCTCTCTCTCTCTCTCTCTCTCTCTCTCTCTCTCTCTCTCTATGTCTCTCTGTCTCCTTTTCTCTCTTTTCTCCTCCTGCTCCATCTCTCCTCACCTTGTCTGTCCTGGAACTTGCTTGAACTTGCAGTGTGCATGTTACTCTCTCTGTACTACCATAATTACAGACATTGTTATCATCCCCAAGCTTAGGGTAAGATTCTGAATCCTGATGTTTATCTCTGAAGAACGCACTCTAACTGCTCCTTAAGAAATCTTCCAAAAGAATTCTGTCTTCTTCAGACAGTGACAGTTCATTTTGTAGAAAGGAATTAGATGAATCATGTATGTTGAATTCTTTTGAATGATTTTATCATGATCGTTACCAACTTTCTATATAATAATATGTCTAAATTACAAAGTTGTCTCTGTCAAAATTGCATCCATTACACCAGTAGGTGTATGCACATATATACAAAAGAGCTCAGAATCATAAAATTTTCTTAACGATAATTTCCAGTTTCAAATTCTGTGAAATGAAATTGAGTGACATAATCCATTTTTTAAAAGTAGCTAATTTTTTAAGAACTAAAAGATAAATATGAGCCCCGGCTCTTTGTGGGATTATGCCCAATTTTCTACTGTGGAACATGTGATATAATTACCAGGTAAGGTGCTTAAGTCTATAATAAAAAGATACCCACATTTTACATTCTAAAATCAAGAAACAATTAAGCTGTGAATTTCATGCTACTATTACCTCTAGCATAATTGCCAGACAATTTTCAGGCCATAAATAACCCTGCAATTACTTAATGCTTTTTATGGTCTGTAGTCTACATGGCAACAATTACATTATTACAGAATAATTACAAGAATTACTTTATTTGTAATCGCCATAAAAAGCATTATTCCACCACTTTGTTCAAAGCACAAAGACTGAGTACAATACACCCAGTGCTGTGTAGTTGATCTATTATTAGGAAATTAGCCCTACACCATTTATCATATATTTGAAGAAGCACATATACGAGTCTCAGTGGGTCATTTGTCAAATGTTCTTTTTTTGTGCTTTAAAACATACTTGGTAAAGCAAGACAAAGGAAACTTCTTAATCCATTTCATTATTTCCTTCTACATTTGATGAAATAAGAAGGCTTTCGAAAACACTATGATTTTAGAGACACGTTAATTATAGACTTTGTATCACAGTAAGTAGGCTCTAAATAGCTAGATGAAACTATATTATTTTAATTTCCCTGGGACCCCAAGGATATTTGAATGGACCTAAAAATTAAAATATAATTCTACCAGAATAATGGGTTTAATTAATTCTAATGAATTTAAAAGCATTTGTCTTATTCAAATTAGATATGCAAGCAATCAAATGAGGAAGAACCGGGTGGAAACATTGTCATTTCATGTTACTTTGGTAGTCATGTCCCTATTATAATCATCATTTTACAGCAGATCAATTTTGTTTGGGAGCTAAGGTAACTTCTCTCTATGGAAAGAAGGCTTTCTATGTCTCTGTCTGGCAAGGGAAAACAGAACTCAGTGTCTAGTCTATATGTTGAAAGAGAGCAGAGGTTTATTCTCTGGTTCTACAAATTGACAATGGAAATGTGGGGCAGAACTGCTCATCACAGTAAAGATTGGGGTCAGGTTGTCTGATACAAGAGCTCTACACCTAATTGGTCACTGCATTGTTTAAATTTGAGTGTCAAGGTGACAGAGCCAGTGTTATCCAAGTGTTGATGCAATCTTTTCATCCTTCAAGAGGTTAGAGTAAAAAGACCACAAATTTGAGGCAAGCCTTAAATATGTAGACCGTTAGGTAAACAGTGAGGCTCCACCTTAAAAATCCAATAAGTAAATAAAATACGTGGTTTGAATTAATTAGAAAGGATTATAATAAGATTATAAAATAACGGGCTGCATGGCATCTTAAGGACTTCAAACTAAATATCAGGGAGACATACAGGTACCAGATGCATGTTAGAATCAAATATGAAACAATGAAAATGGGATAAATATTTAGGTGGTAAAGAAATAGCAGCAAGAGATCTGCATGATGAGAGATTTAAGAGACATTTGCACTAGCTCTTGATGGAGGATGACTAGGAATTTGAGTGTTCTGTGTTGGATCTTCACTTCTGTACTTAATTCTTGTCACCGCAGAGATGTTGTTAATTCACTGGAACTCAGTTGAATCCTCTCTAATACCAGGTTAAAAATGTATTAGATGAGTCTTACAGATTTTCCGAAGTAGAAATTATAAACTTTCCTCATACAAATATTCACCGGAACAACTGTGTGTGACCTGAGTGATAGCATACCTTTGCCATCCATCAAGCTTGATGGCCATATGGAAAAGCCAAGCCAAATGAATAAACGCAAAACCTCACTGAGTATTATATCCATTCTTATTCTCAAATGCCAAGGTCTGTTCTTACCCATGACACCAGCAGTCTTGTTAACAGACCATGTACCCAGACATAATGATTTGCTGGATGGCGTTCTGAATATAATGCACCTTTAGATAATGCTGGTGAGAGGTGGTAATGATCATTACCAATTCCAAAGTCCCACAGTACAGTAGAAGCTCTGCTTTAATTATTAACCATCATCACATCTGTCCTGTAATGTGGCCACACTCTACTTAAGGCACAGAGAACATGTGGCCTCCCAGAGGTTAGGCAGTTGCCCTCTCTCAAAAAGATATTGGAAGAGCCTCATTCAACATAACCACAAACACAATACCAATTTTAATTCCCTATACCATTCCCTGGTGATTAAATTTAACACATAATTCTCAGAAACGATTATAAAAGTATCCGGAATGGGAAGCAGAAAATATATGCTGCCATTCCAGTGAATGCAGAGTATTGATTAGTACGGATCTGATTCCGAAGCTTTCAGATGCGCTGTTATTTATACTCATAGATGTTCCCTCTTTATAAACCATATCAAAGAGCGTGCAGATAATGTATGCAAATTTCTCTAGCCTCTTGTCTCATAACTCCCAAGAATGCATTGCTGATAGAATTTCAAATATATTTGTTTTTTAACTATGTGGCTTACGAAATTTTTTTAACAATATATATCTTTATGAAGTCACACTTTATCATCTGTGTTTCAAGAATTGCTTGCTTCTGACAATGCTTAAGAATTTGTTGGAACTGAATATTTTATGCCTTTGTTTTTTTTAAGAAGCTGATAATATAAAACAGATAGTGATTAATGCTTTCCTAAAAGGTATGAGAACTTTTCATTATGGTTGGCTATCATTTGATATGCAATTGAATTTCCAATATTCACATTTTAGGAGAATGCTATATTTCATGGTTCACCTCTATTAATTTTCTCTTGTGTAGAAGGGGGCGGTCAGTTTTCCACATTCATTTATTTCCTTAGCTAAAATTGTTAGACAAGAAAACACAACTAGTATACTGGTTCCCTCCCTGTCAGGATAGGAATCTTCCCTTTAGAACAGTGCTGCTCGACCTTCCGAATGCTGTGACTCATTAATACAGTTCCTCACGTGGTGGTGACCCCCAACCTTAAAATTATCTCACTGCAACTTAATAACTGTAATTTTGTAGCAGTTATAAATCATAACGTAAATAGCTTTGTTTTCCAATGATCTTAGGGAAGCTCTATGACAGAGTCATTCATTCTGCCCACAAATGGGTCCTGACACACATGTTGAGAACCACTGCCTTACAGACTGGCAGGTTATGACTTCCATCTCATTTCTGTCTCTGGGGATACCAAGGCCCCAGATTCTCACTCTGGTACTTTTGAATATTCAGGGTTTGTTGGCTCAAAGATAAAACTTTCCCAGACAAGCTAGCACCACTGAAATCTTTCCTATTTTAAAAATTTGTTTGTGCTTCTTTTCTTTTATTTATAATATTATGGCTCAAGAATTTTTCTTTCATTGAAAATGTAGCCTTTTATTACAGAAAAAAACTTTGTGTTTCATTCTGCTTTTCAAACATATTGCTGTGGAAGTGTTTATAGACGATTCAGCCTGTCACCACCTTAAAATAGACTGCTCCTCACAAAGCTGCACTCCGTGTTCCTCCATAGACTGTAAGCTACAATATCTGTCCTGCATGTGATCATTTCTTATGCCTTCATGATTTATGGTATTTCAAAGGGGAGTGGCAAAACACATATTAGCACAGAGATGATGTGACACTGTGGAATGACATAAAATGGGTGATAAAATGGGTGTTTTTATGTTTTTATAGAGGAAATACAACTTTCACTGATTTCTTGGGGTAACCAGTAACTATATCCTTGTTTTCATCTCAAATTATTTGAGTTGGGCAATAGATTATGACAGCTCTGCTAAGAGAGGATATGGGCATCTTTTATAATAATAATATTTGTTGAATTCAACGAAAGTACTTAGAGCAAAACTTCAAGTGGCTTGACGGTCTCACTGAGCTCAGCCTGTAGACCTGTGGACTCAGGGCTTACTTTATATGAGAATAAAATAATGACCATTTAGTGGGTGAATCAGTTGTTAATAGTTGTGAGAGAAATTATTCTGAAATAAGAAATGAATTATATTTTATGCCCTATAACAACACAGAATATTTAATAAATAGGCTTTGTGTTAAGTTTAATACCAAGTTAATATTATTTTTCTTTAAATAAACAGTTATATATTTTATATTAATTTAAAAGTTAGAAGGTAATTTTTATAAGCTATGCCCAACATTGGCAATCTGGATGCAGCTGAACCTCACAGGGCATAATAAGGTCTTTTGAAACTCGAGTGATCATAATTCTACAGATGAGATATATCAAGCTCAATAAAAGAAAGGCATGTTGATTCCCTACCTTAAATGGAGAATAATATATCCAATACATCACATTGACACAGGCCATCACAGGTCACAAGAAATATGCCTTATGAAGAGAATTTGAAGAATAAATATTCTTTATGTGCAAATGTCCTTATTTGTTAATGGCTTAATCTTATTTTTTTCTCTCATATCAATGATACGATATATTAAGTTTGGATCACTAACTCTGTGTGTGTGTGTGTGTGTGTGTGTGTGTGTGTGTGTGTGTGTGTGTCTTCTATGAGTATTTGTTTTGTGCTTCTTGTATGTGTTGTGTATGAGCTTCTTGATGCAGGTTTTCATTTGTATGCACATGGAAGTCAGGTCAGTATGTCAGATGTCTTCTCCTATTGCTAGCACCTTATTAAAAATATTTCATGCAAAGGTAAAGGTGTTTTATTTACTGTTTATTTATTCTTCAAGAATTTTATACCTGTAGACAAAATATATTAATCTTGTCTGTCCTCATTTCTCTCCTCGCAGATTTCTTTCTTCCCATGTCACCCCTAACTTCCTGTCCTCTTTTTTATTTTCTTTTAACCTACTGAATCCAATTAGTGTTGTTAAAAATACATTTACATACATAGGTGTGGAGCCATCTGTGAGCGTTGTCCATCTTACTTTTTCAAAATATATTTTTATTTATGAAATTCAACTATATAATTACATTATTTTCCCTCTTTTCTCCCCCTCTAAGACTTCCCATTTGCCAGGCCCCACCTTTTCTCTTTTAAATCTATGGCATCTATTGCTTTAGTTTGTCAAACACACACACACACACACACACACACACACACACACACACAGAAAGAGACACACAAAGATTCATGGTGCAAGTAGGGGAGGAAAAATAGTAAGAGCCAGAGGAACAGAATGCTTGCTGTGAGATTTTTGTCTCCTAAAATATGTCAGAGAAGCTCATTAATTAAGACTTGAAGAAGAGTAGCATTTTATTTCATTTTGATACAAATCTCTTTCAGAACCTAGAATTCACCATTTTAACTATGCTGGCTAACCACTGACCTCAACAAATCCATCTATACCTGCCACTTTAAGTAGGAACTGGGGATTCTAATTCATGTCCTCATGCTTCCCAGCAAATTCTGTTTACTCATTAAGCTTTTCCCCCCATCACATTATTTGTCATTTTATGAACGGCAACATGTCAAGATAAAAGTTGTATTGAACAGAGGTCATTTCCTTCACTTATGCAGAAATGACTTCAAACCTTTCATCAACGTTCTAAACAGGAAGTATGTCCTTCACACATGTAGCAACGGCTATATTTATTATTGCCCTGCTGAGAATTGCCAATGCTCCAACAAAGGTCATTGTCAGGGCATCTTGGAAATGTATGTAAATTTATATAACAAATGCTATTAAAATCGTATGAGATTTATGTCCCATTATCATTTATTGATGAAAAAAAAATTGTTCCTGAGAGGCATCCAATAATTTAATATGTTTATATGTCCAGTGAAACAAAGTCAAGGTTTTATTACAAATTAATACGAGTCTCCTGTCTATTAATTTACATCCTTTGGAATACACATGGATAGGATCGAAAGACTATTTGTGCTCCCTCAAGGGGTTTGGCTACGAAGTAGTTTGGAGTGAGCGTGTTAGCTGTGTGCTGCAGCAATCATCTGTTGTGACATATCCTTGGTCTCCAGGAGAAAGACTCCAATCTAGATCAGCAAGGATTGTGATGATAAATGGGATTTTTGTAATTCCTGAAAGATTAATAACAATGTTTTGATATTTGACATCTCCAAATACGTGGTGATTTGAATGTTAAACTCATATATAGTTTTATACTTGAAAAACCTTGAAGCAGTAGCCGATTAAGTTTTGCAGAGATAAATAGTTACGTAAGATGGGACATGAAATCCTCCAGTAGAACAGAGTTTGTTTGCTGGTCATCACATATAAAAGTAAGAAACTCTGTTTAAGAACTTTTATAAGGTGCTGCTACGCCAGCTGTGGGTGCAGCAATTAAAATATTAAACACATTAGGTTAAGTATGGATCCTTTCAGAAAGTCGATTACATAAATAAGAGACACCACAGCTGAGTGGAGAGTGGGAACTGACTTTCACTCGAACTCTGGTGCCCCATATTTGACCACGTCCCCTGGTTGGGGAGGCCTGGTGACACTCAGAGGAAGGATAACAGGTTACCAAGAAGAGACTTGATACCCTATGAGCATGTACAGGGGGAGGAGGTCCCCCTCAGTCACAGTCATAGGGAAGGGGAGTAAGGGGAAAATGGGAGGGTGGGAGGAATGGGAGGATACAAGGGATGGGATACAATTTGAGATGTAATATGAATAAATCAATAAAATATATTAAAAAACACAAAAGAGATGGTGCATGAAGATGCACCTGACAGGTGACTTGACTTTGCCCTGGACTCTCTGATCTTAGGTCAAAAGCATCACTGCTCTTCAAATGTTATTTATAGTCATGGTTAAATACATGAAAATGGGGCAATGGGGAGGTAGTTCAGTGGCTAAAGTACTTGGTATGTAAGCATGAGGGCAGAGCCTGGGGCCTGACTCCAGGGACTCACGTGATATGGGTGGTGCTAACACAGATCTGTAATCCCAGAACACCTATGGTGATGGGAAGCAGAGGCAGAGAATCCACAACAGTGAAAAAGAGATACTGTATCAAATAAAGTAAAAAGTGGGGACCAATACTCAAGGATCTCCTTATATATGTGATGGTACTCACACCTTAAGTATATCAACACATACATAGACAGAGTGCACACACGTAGAGATAAGAAGACACAGAGACATGCTAGAAGAAGTTTTTGTGCACCGGGTATTCAAATGCTGATTCCTATACCCAGAGAACAGGTTGCAGTCTGTACATTGTCACTGTCATTATTAAGCAGTATTCCCTGTCTCAATGTCATGTAAAAATTGTTCTCCATCACTTCTGATCAGTTAGTAAACTGCCGAACGGCCACTAGCTAGTCAGGAGAGGATAAGGTGGGACTTCTGAGGCACACACACACACACACACACACACACAGACACACACACAGAGACACACACACACACACACACAGAGAGAGAGAGAGAGAGAGAGAGAGAGAGAGAGAGAGAGAGAGAGAGAGAGTGTCTCATGTGGGCACTTGGGAGGTGCCATGAAGACACCGATGAACAAGAAGGTACAAGAATGAGACTAAGATGGCAGTTAATGGGCCTCATGACTGGGAAGTACGCCAGGCCAGCATTGTCAGGTTAGAAAAATATCAATATCTGCTCAGCTGTGGGGCCTGAAGCTTTTAATGACTATAAGGTATCCGTGTCATTATTTGGGACCTTGGGTAGGAATAAAAAAATATTACATTTTACAGAGACACATGCATGCAGACATATACAACACACACACACACACACACACACACACACACACACACACACACACACACAGTAGAGTTTTTGTGTTTGAATTGTCAAAAAAGATGGCCAGTTTAGTGGTGCAAGTATATTAGTGACCATGTGTAGGTATGATATAGTAACATGGCATTAGCGGGGACCATTCCTTCACAGTTCACATTTACACTTAATAATGGAAAGGCACAAAAGGAGAACGAGTCTCCAATAGTAATCACAATGATGCCTCCAAACTGAGTAGTCAAAAAAAAAAAAAAAAAAAAAAAACTGAAGAAGACCTAACACACAGCAAAGAGAGGTTCCTTTGAGGTTGTTTGAGATCAGGGGCTGTGGCACTGTGGACACTGGATATTAATTTCCAAATTCTACATATTGCATTCTGAACATGTACACACTTATGAAATCTTCTGTAAAATCCCAGATGTGGAAAAGTGCCTAACTCTGTGCTTCCATTTCATTTTTCATGTTAAATCAAGGACAAGGAATTCTTTTTTCAAAAATTTGGGCGAGGCATTCTTCTTGACTGATTCATTATCCATATTTAAGTTCTTCTCATTAATAAATGTGATCTAGGATAGCAGATCCTTACTAAAGCACTGTGCCTTGTGTGAAGAGTAGTTGGCAAAATTTTTCTTCCAAACTTGTAGAATAAGCAATGTTTTCATGTTTAAATATGAATTAAATAAGCATATTTAAAAACAAAATTAAAGAAAACACTGAGATTATAAATAGGAAAAAATAAATGAAATATAATTGCTTATTCTATCCTCAAGTATATTTTGGTGTTTCATTCACATATGCCTGCTGGCTATTATCACATGAATAATTAGTAATTAAGTCTCAGATTTGGAAACAATATATATTAATTCTGTGCTTGGGTTTATGGGTATATCTTGCGATTGACTAATAACTCTTTTGTATTCAAGTACTGGGGGCCCAGAGAAGATGGACCTAATGTTGCTTAGCTTTGCCCTCTAAATTCATCAGCTTTCATTCATAGTGAACATGACACAAATTAGAGATCGAGCACACATGATCATTGAAAAGATTGTTTCTCCTGAGTCATGAAGTGCTTTTTTTTTTTAATATGTTGTTATGATTCCAGTGAATTGGAATTGAGCCCAGTTCTTTAGCTGCCCCTTGGATTTGTCTGTGAATGGTGTAGAAATATTTGTTTAGCCTGTTTTGCTTTTTCTTTCATTATGCTTAATTAATTTATTTATTTATTGGTGGTAAACTGAGACTCCTTTCTCTTTCCTCCTTCCTCCCTTCCTTCCTTCTTATGTTCTTTCGTCCATCAACCATTGGGCATTGTTTTGTGGTAAACCTAGAGATGCTGTAGACGCTTTTTTAGTCTGAAGAAAGGGTCACTGAGAAGTCCATGAAGAAAATGGCAAAAGCAAGTGTGTGAAAGGTCCCAAGTATGGTTTCACTGGCACACCTTGCTAACCAGTCTATGATCTACTCTACTTCTGAAATTGCTCCAATGAGACATATTAAGTCATTATTTTCAATTATGGGCCATTTTCGGGTGGATTTTCTTTTATTTGTTGCTAAAAGAGCATCCTTACACATGCCTCCTCACTGTCTTCTGGGAAAGACATAGTCCTCAGAGTTGACAGTGGAGCTATATTGATTGATAAGAGGTAATGGGTACTCTTCCTTTATTTACTTGGATGAATACCCCGTTCAATAGCAGACAAGATGAAGTGACTTTCCTTTAAACCGAAACCTGACATCAAAGTTATCACTGATCATGACATTTTTTTTCATGGCCTTCATCTTTCTCAACAGCAAGTGGTGAAAAATCTTTTCTAAGAGGAAGGCAATCATGGTCAAAATGGATTGCAATGCCCAGGATGGAGCTGTTCATTGATTCACACAGAGCTACTGCTAACGGATGCTACTCCTCGGTCATTTAAGGACAACTAAGCTTCCAGTACTTCTGTTAAGCTGTATTTGATACATATTTGAATCAAGATTTCCTGAGAAAAGAAACTATTTAAATCAATTGTTTCGAGTAAGTCTAAAATTGTCCAAAGTGCCTTCTTCCTAAGAAGATATTTTGACATCATTCTTCTAGTCCAGGATTTCCGCTTCACGATGAGTTATTCTCGTGATGAGCATCAATTTGTCTTTATTCAACAGGGCTAATTTTCCAATTTCTATAAAAATATCTTTCCATGTCTTTCCCAAAGCATTCTATCATTTGGCATACATACTATCCTTCCCTGTGATAAAGTGTCACAGTTATATGAATCAGTAGATACATTCCAAATATTGTTGTACACATTCACTTTGTACTTTTCTGAATCATCCAAAATATTGAGCACACATTTTCCAGGATTTATAAAGGCTTCATCACTATAAAAATTTGTAAAATAAAATCATTAGTTTCTATTATTATACACAATAATACTTTATTGTTGTGAGGGGATATCTACATGTACAAATTTTCTTTCTTAATGTCCATTGGCTTTTATTTTTCTCCTCTTTCTCCAATTCCCATCTCTGTGTCACTTTCTATTAATTGAAGTTAATTATTTATTATTTGTTCCAAGTGTATTGCTATGTTTCTTAACTATTTCTCAGTTTTATGGAATGAAGTAAAGTGACTGATTATTACAGAAACATCAAAATAACAGAAATGAGGATGTTGATATTTATAAAGTAAAAAGAATATATCAAAAGCTCTTCATGAACCAACATGACAAAAATGCTTGCTGCTACTCTTACAGACAGAAGTTTGATTTCATCATCAATTTCTATAACTTTCTCTTAGGAGACGGTAAGAGAATTTGCTTCCTGGCTCATCAAATGTTCTTGAAACAAACCAACAAAAGTGTCTAAGATACAGTTACTTTTACTATCACAGAAAAATGACATTTGCAAATGTCCACTGTAGCAGCAGTGTCAGTGATAGTGATATAAGCATTGTGTAACTATGCTCTTGAAATTTCTCTTCTTACAAAACTGGTTTGCTGAGAGTTGTAAAACAACTTTCAATCGGCCCTCTGCATTCCTTGGCAACCAGTTCTACTCTCTGCTCCCGTGACCTTGAATGTTTAGTACTTCACGTGGAGCTGTGCATTGTCTATGTTATGAGTGTTTATTTAATTTGCGATAGGGTTGTCCATGCAAACATTTATGAATATAAATCGAGTATAATAAACATCTTAACATAATACAGTAATTTTAATGTTATATAAATCATTCCATGGGCATACATATTTTCATTTATACATCTAATCTTTGGTTTATTTCATAAATTTATAACTTGTAAAATCTAGGTCTGCTGCTCTTTTGATATGTATCACCCTTTATTTCTTTTTGATATTATTATTAATACAATTGTCTAAATCTCCATTAAGGTAGTGCCTTTTTAACATAGAGGATATTTTTGGGTGACAAATTTGTATGTTACAAAATTTCCAGCTTCCTTTACTAGTTGCAAGATCTTTTGTGTGAACATTGGAATTTTCTACATATGCAACCTTTCCTCTATTAAATTATGTATTTTTACTTTTTTTACAATTTGTAAAGTTTTTAGTTATTTTTATCTTCCATTAATTTATGCAGGCCTCCAAACAATATTTTATATAGTGGTAACAATGGGCCACTAACTGGATTCCAGGTTTCTCTTTCAGTACTTCACAATCTAGTCCTCCCATAGGTCTCACTTGGGAGCAATCTGGTGTTTCCTCAGGTTTCCAAGCTTCTTCTTTGCTCTAATCAGCTCTCGGGCTTCAGGAAGTTATGCTTCTCCTCAGTGTTGGGTTAGAAGATAAAGAGAGACAGTGATGGAGGCCCCTCAGAAATGCATGATGTTGGATGTTGCCCTAGTATCTTTTCAATTGTGATGATAAAACATCATTGCCCGAGCAATTTTTATGAAAGAAAACATTTAATTTGGAGCTCACAGGTCCACCCATATGTTAGAGTCCATGACCATCATGGCGGGCATATGGCTTCAGGAAAGCAAGGCTCTGGATCAGTAGCTGAGCCCTCATATCTCAGCCAAAAAGAGAGATATCTAGGAATTGCCAGGGGTTTTGAAACGTTGACGCCTACCCTCAGTGACACACCACCTTCAAGAAAGCCACACCTCCTAAACCTTCCCAAATGGTTCCACCAATTGGGACCAAGTATCCCAGTACATGAGCATATGAAGTTGTGGGGCAACAATTTCATCCACACACCACAGTTTTATGGTCAGTTGTCTTTCTATTAACAATAAGGTATATTTGGACATTCTCTCCTGGTTGGTCCTAACCAGGTTGATTTAGGTCATTGCACATGAGAACAATTGCTTTGTTTCAAGCTTTGTTGAATCTGTTTTGCACTCTCAGGTCTATTGAGACACAGCAGCTTCATTTCCAGTTCTTTCACAGGCTCTTTAGAGTTAATGCAGCATTAAGTCAATGTCATAGTAGGGAACTGATATCTAGGATTTCCTAGCCCTGCCAATATTCTAGCCTCATTCGGTCCCTAGGGAATACTATTATTATTAGGATGCAGTGTTCATGAGAGTGTTAAAACAAAGGCATTTTCACCTGAGCTTTAACATGAATGCAATTAAACCACACTCCTTTGGAGGATTAAGGTGTCAACTAGAAAATACTCTGTGTTGTTTTCATTACTTAGATTCAGAATCTCTTGCAAAAATCACATGAAGTCAAGTAAAATGGAGCACAACTTTAGAATTTCTGTCAAAGTAGGATTTTTAATACTTTACTCATAAACTGATTTGCACACCTGGGTCACAGAAGATCCCACAAAGAAAGAAGGTAGCACTAAAATTATTTTTCAAATCAGGAGACAATAAGACTACTTACGAAAACCAACCACATTTTAAATTTTACCCTTTATTGCTTTGATTACATTCCTGGATCTATATAAAAATGTATTCATTAGCTACTCAAATATTAAAAGATGCATAAAGAGAATCACTTAAAATGCATCTAATAAAAATAGAAGAATAAAACGTAAAATTATGTTTAGCTGTATAGGAAGTGTCAGTATCCTAGGCTTACTTTAATGTCATATTACTAGTGTGTTTGTTTACAAGAAATTGGCTTTAACATGATGTAACAACATGAAGTTATTACACTTCATTGTTTTTGCATAAGTGCCAATATTCCCTCGAACTGCATTAATAATGGGCAGATTTTGAATTTTATGATGCTTTCAATTGACTGCCTAAAATAGTCCTTAATTTAAAACCTAATTATCTCTGCTCAGAGATGCCTGAAAACACCAGAACTAGTTCTAGTAAGTGTTGGCTGATCTCTATGTTATTTGTATTCACGTTGATTTTTCATAAATTTTTAGGATAAATTGGTGTATAGATAAAGAATTTCTGTGTGTACTCTATTTATTTCTAAGAAATACCTTATTAAGTAATTACATTCATGGATTATTCTTCTATGCCATACCTATATTGAAAAGCAATAAAACGGTAGGCCTTATTAATTTCATTTCTATTATTCAGAATAAATATTTATCTCCATTATTTAGAATATGTACTTATGCAATTAAAAATGGAAGCTCATCCTACTGTCTCCTATTCCAGTTACAATATTCCACAAATTGGATATACAAACTCTAGGTAATTAAGTTTCAATCTGTGACTGAATGCTCATGTCTCCATTTTCTAGGTCATCCTTTGATTTTGTAATGAAAAATCTTAGAGATCTCATGTTTGTAATCATTGTTATTAGGGTTCCAATTTGCTAAATCATCCAAGTTAATGTGTGTGGTTTTATATAGTAAATCCTTTAAATCAAGGCTCTTGACTGTAAAGAGAATTTACATGACATTCTTAAAATTTAGCACTGGAAGACATTTAGATGAATTAAAAGTGATTTTTTTCGAAAGGCGTACATATGTTTTTCAAAATATCACTTTTGTAGCAACATTAGAAAACTGCTTTCCCAAGTGATGAAATTATCTTTTGTAATTGTTTTCTGTGTGTGACTAGGAGGGTACCTTGATATTATTTTCATTGTAGCACTTTATAATTTGGTTATCTTTTACTTTGGTAAATGTGTGTGAGAAAGACAGAGATTTTGACCATATATACACACAAGTATAAATATATGTAAAATATAAGTACATGTAATGTATGTATCATATACACAAGTATAAATATATACATATAAGCATTCATATACCTATTTTGCATGTACATATGTATAGTATGCATGAATGTATGCATGTTAACCTATGACCAAGCACATATTTGTGTGTAGGTTCATATATACATGTTTGTAGAGAGGGTCAAAGTTGATGGCAGTTGTTTAGATGTTTTGTGGAAACCAGAGGTCATAGATTTTTGGCCAGTCTGGCTAGCCAGCTTACCTGAGGGATCGTTCCCTGATGTTACATATACTGGTTTTTATAGCTATACATAAAGAAAATTACAATAATAGAGTATTTTCATTGTGCATCTCTTCAGTTGACAATCAGGATTAACTACTCCAAACTACAAATATGCACTTGATATGAAAAGTTATAAGAATATTTTGTTATCTAATAGACCATATCCTTCTCAAGTTTTGCTTTAAGAATTCACAATACTTACTGTAGTACATATTGTACATATTTATATATTTAATGTGACAGTAGATATCATAAAAGAAGAACCAAGAAATAAAGATTTTTGGAGACATTCATTGAACCCTCCTGACCTCCTTTGTTTCTTTCTCTATTTCTTCCTTCCTTCTTTCTTTCTTCCTTTTTCTTATTTTAACCTTGAAAAAAGAAAAGTATCTCTTTTTAAAGAAATTATTTTCACATTCTTTTTATTTTTTATTAAATATTTTTATATATGAATTTATATTATTATACATATATACTATAAACTACCTACAGCAGGAGGAACCATGAAACAATCAGGAATTTTATATATATACACACACGTGTGTGCATGCATGTGTGTGTGTATATATATATTACATTCATAGTGTTTTGGCCTAGCAGCCTTAACGAAAACATCTTTCCTATCTTGGTACATCTACAATTGTAAATGAAAATCAAACCTATCACATCTCATCATTATCAAATTAAAACATTTATCTAGACCTAAAAACATCTTAATCCATGAACAACTAAGCTTAACTGTAAAACTAAACTATCTGGTCTTCAACCCCATCAGACACTTGAAAAGTAATAAAATTGATTACCTGAGTATACCAGGAGTGCAGGTTAGTAGATTTCCAAATGATAATATGACAGAAACACTTTGCTGCCTGAAGAATCACCCAAAATTCTCTATAACATTGAAGTACCATCTTCAGCCTTCTGGCCCAATATATATATGACAGACATATTTGTGAGGCAGAAACTATTGAGGACTTGCCTACCCTGTCTTGGCAGAGACTGATGCACTAACCCAGGAGCGTATGTGGTGTGGACCTAGACCCTCTGCTCAGATGTAGCAAATAGACAGCACAGTCTCCTTCTGGGTACCACCTATGGGGAGTAGGTACTACTTCTGACATGGACTCTGGCCCCCTGACTTTGATCACTTCCCCCTGGCAGGGCAGCCTTGACAGGCCACAGAGGAAGAGGATACAGGTAGTACACATTCTTATTACCAACAACCAAATGGTACTATCTCCCAACGTGAGCAAATTCAGCCACCTACAGGCACAAGTTTGAGAACAGTGCTGGTGAGAAACATGATAACAACAAGCACAAATTGTCAGAAGTTTGGGTGCTGAGAAGCATCCCCAGGCAGCTACAGGCACAGAGCACACTGACATTCAAAGTTGTTGGTAATAGAAAGAATGCAGGTTATGACCCCCATTACATTCATCTCTGCGTGGCATTGCTGAATGCAGACCTCCATTCTTTAAAATGAGAGGTACTAACATTATCTAGTTCTAGAAACCTTGGAAACAGAAAAGAGAGAGGCACATCATTGCCTTTTTATCACACTCTAATTGTTAATGTCCTTTGAGAAGTAACCTTCAAATGTCACAATGCTTTTAACATGAGAACTTCAAATGGGATATCATTGAGTTGTTTCTTCCATTATTTTTTTATGTGTACCCCAAAGAAAATAATTTACTCTCTTCAGAACAGGTTGGGGAAAGTAGACACATACAAACACGTATGTTTTATCAACTTTAGTTAGTTGCCATTTGACCACAAAATATCATAAAGGACAGAGAGTGGCATGACCATTGGTTAGTAGTTAGTGAAGGGGCAGAATATTGGAAGTCAGAGGGTCTGGTAACAATGTCTACTTTCGCCAATCATCTGTTTAGTCACACTCAGGCATCATGAGAATACAAGAACATTGATCATGAACATTGCCCTGTATATCTACATTGCAGTTAGTGTGGTGTTGAACAACTATCTGTCTCACACGCTCAACTTGATTTCCCACCCACATCTCGTAATCCTTTTCATATGATCTGTGCTCTTTTTAGTCTTATTTCTTTCTATTGTATGTTTCAGATGCAGAAGGTTACATGGTATATGCAAGTAAAATAGGGGGAAAGTATGCAGTCCTTGAATGAGAAAGAGACTTTTTATCTCCTATTAGGATGATTCAGTGGCTAGAGTGACACAATCAAAGGCCACTAAAGCCTCCCAGGAGCAATGACTTCTAGGTCCTTCATTATATAAACTCAAGAAATGTATTTCACAAAGAGCGAGTCTTAGAAGGGAGTTTTCTTACAGAGAGAAATCAAACAGAACTTCTGACCTGCAGTAGAGGTTCTAGGGTTCACTTTCGCTTTCATCCCTAAGCAGCAAGGGCTTGATTCCTCCTGAAGAGGATTAAAACTCCTACAACATTGTCAATGACTCAGCCTATTGCTGTAAGAGGACACATTATTTCCAGTATTGAAAATTGTCTGTTGATAACTGTTTTGACTAAGGGGATATACACAATCAAAACTGAAATCTACCTGGTTTAGATCAGTGAGTTATGTATTTGCAAGTAGCTCTTGTCTTGTTCATAGTACATACTAGTGTTTTTCACTAACTTAAAGTTTTGTTTTATTTTTGTCAAAGTAAACCTAATTCACAAAATCATTCACTGAAGACATATATAGTCTTCCCATATTACTAAAATTCAAAGGATGATACTCAAAATATAACCTGGAAGAAGAATATTTGGTCTTTGTAAATAAATTAACTCTAATCTCTCTCTTTCTCTCTCTATCTTTTCCTCTCTCAAATAAATATGTGTGTGTGTGTGTGTGTGTGTGTGTATGTGTGCGCGCACACACACACGTGCACGCATTGGAATAAATTTGAACCTTTTCTCTAAAATTGATCATATAAAAATCTGAGAGTAAAAAAATATAATTACCCAAAAAATTTCTGTGAGTCAGTTCACTAACTGAGAATAAATTCTGTATGCTCATGCACACTAGAGTTAATATAATTAATAATAAATGAGTACTTCAAAATATCAAAAAGAAAGTTTTATTATATCTTTAAATGAAATGAAAACTGTTAAAGTGATGGTATACTAATTACTCTGATTTGTTAATTATATATTATCAATATAAATTAGCATCTATCATTGTTACCTATAAATGTGTATTATTATTATCTATCAAGATAAGTATTAAAAATATTGAATATATTCATTAATTCATTCAATAAGGAAAAAAGTGACTTGATCTCAATGATATTTGAGCAATAAATAAAAGAACCATGGCTCCAATGGTTTATGGGACAAAGTTGGAATGTCA
Organism: Acomys russatus; assembly: GCF_903995435.1. Lineage (NCBI taxonomy): Eukaryota > Metazoa > Chordata > Mammalia > Rodentia > Muridae > Acomys > Acomys russatus. The sequence goes on from NC_067137.1 coordinate 34,907,759, forward strand.
GCTTTCATCATCCTCTAGCTACCTATGAAAACTGTGATAGGCATATATACTATTATTTACATTCCAATGAAATGTGATATTGATATATGTGAGGCTTAAGAATTGGTCATCCAGAGCTTTCATCACTCAACCAAGGATATTTTTGACAAACTCTTTTTTGAACACGGTTGTAGAGAGAGTTAAATGAAAACAATATTAAATATTAATTAAGTGATATATAATATAAGTAATTCATATTGGATAGTATGTTAAAAAGATCTGTGAGAATACATATGCACTAAAATTTAGAAGTATCAGGATCCTTCACAGTAGAAGACAAGAGAATGGAGTCAGCCCCTTTTATGCTCTTCGAATGCCCTCATTCACATCCTTATAGTCTACTTATGGTTATATTTACTCCAGCTGAATATTACAGCATGGAGAATATTGCATTGCATCAAAGTCCATTTTACTCTAGGTGACATCCTACCAGAAGTGTAACATCAGGGATGGCACATTAAGAACTTACTGCATGACTCTTGAACTCACCATCACCTTGCCAACTCTAAGTGCCTTTGTGCCCTTTTTCCTTTCAACAGGTGCTCTGAAAAAGTGAATATGCTGAGCTTATAGATTTATGTTATATATCCCGACTGTCTTCATTTCTTAGAGTGTTAGACACTCGAGGTTATTTTTTCCTCAGCACTTTTCAGACTCCGTAACATTTAATTGAAGGTCATCTGAGTGTGAGTTTAAGTGATGGACGCTTAGAGATGATAAAAACTTGCTCAAACTCTCATGAGTGGAAGTGGCAGGATGGAAGTGGGTTCTCACCGCCCAGTATTGCATGGGGTGCTATACCCTGGCTACTGTGGGGAATAACATCATAAATACATAAACACTGAACTGAGTTGAAAATTCAGTGGACAGAATTTACCCTTCCAAGTTGTTAAATAGCTCCAGTGGAGAGCCTACTTCCTGATTTATTATTTCTCCATTTTGTTCAATGGTCCCCGGTCCTATTTTCAAGTACATTATGAAGGCTATAGAGGATTTATGTCCATTGATTGGCTGTTTCCCCTCATGGTGATATTTGCCAGGTAATAGCATTGCCTCCCTGAGATGAGTCTGGGTGTATTAATCCATTGTTAGCAGCCACAGTGTAACCTGTGCTTCCTTAAAGATTTTTCACTTTCCACTATATTCAAAATATAAATGTCTATCCCTGACTAAAAGTTCACTCTTTAATTCTTATCCTCTTTCAAAAGAAAACAAAATAAATCATGCAACAGTCGATTATAAAGGGTTGGAAAGTACTGGTTGCTTTTCTTTATGTAGTTGTCATCATCTTTCCATTAAACATAAGCTTTGTTGGCTAAAAGTAGGTTCTAAGGAAAGAGATGATCCAGGAAGATAATTTTCTAACAAAATATGTGTTACATGAAAATATGAATTGATGTCTTTTCTTTATGGCTTTACTTGAGGGGTAAAATTTCTTAAGAATAATAGAAATGATATCTTTTCTATATAAAATTACCTAGAACCATTGTATTACCTGAAAATAAATTGATTTTTCTATTCCAAGTCAATTACTTTCCTACCAAATTCCAATCTCAACCTCTATTAATGTATTTATATTTTACATGTGTATAAATAGTGGTATGGAGGGTAGAGGAAATGCTAAATATGTCCCAGGAGACAAGGAGAACTCCTCAGTATCTGCAGTTACAGATGGTTGGAAGCTGCCTGGTATAGGAGCTGGGAACCTGCACTATCTGGAGGAGCAGCCAGCAGTCTTAACTGTTAAGCAGTGTTCCAGTCCTTTTATTTATTGATTTACTGATTGATTGGTTTTTATTAACCGTTCAATTTGACAACTTTCTACAGGCGTATATAACACATCCTGATTATTCTCTCCTCATACCATTTCCTATATTCCTCCCATTCAGTCAGACCTGGTTAAATTAAATAGTTAACAACCAAATCAAACCTCAACTTTCTAAGGATTGCAATTCATGCTGTGGGGAAAATTTGAATAGTAATTGTCTAGATCTGCAAACAAGAATTAGCAGGTTTCATGGAGAATTGAGCTCACAAATATTTGAGCCTCTTTCTTATGGGAAGGCTGTATAAACTGCCCTCCTAAAAAGCGTGCTCAGCTTTTTATTACTAATGTATGCAGAATCTGAGACCATTTCCGTGTTTTCATGTGAAGATTTTTTGTGACAATGATACCCTGATCCTGTTTACCATTAAAAAAAAGCCAAGTTTCCATGACAGTTAAGGCCTTGAAACAAGCTTTGAAGGTGGCACCACTTACTTCCCATGCATAGCTAGTGAGTTCTCAGAGTTTATATTACTCTTCAGACACAATTGTGTCTCCACCTGAAGGTAACACTGCACTATAGATGCCAAGACTCTTTCCAGGAGGCTTTACAATGTCCCCAAGAGCCTTAATATTAACAGGGGCTGATTTCTAATAAACTCAGAGGGTCCCAGAATCATCAGTTGCTCAGGTCTTTTCGACAAAAACGATATAATAGTTACACACAACTTAGGCACATCCTTCAGTAAATATGAAATCACACTCGTGTTACTTTACACACTTCAATTTAAACATAGTTAACTAAAGCTTCAAAGATAGCATCCAGATGTGAGGGAGCACATGAGAAATCTGGGTTTTCTTGGTTTAGGTTACCTCACTGAGAACATTTCCAGCTACATCCACTAACAAGTGAGTTTCACAATTTTATTTTGTGTTTTTTTTTTTTTTTAAAGCTGAAAAGTGTTCCATTATGTAAACATACCAGATTTTCATCATCCATCCATCAGTATATGGACATTTAAGTTCTTTCCATCCCTTGGGTATTGTGACTAGAGCAGCTGGTAACTAGAGGAGCATGTGTTTTCTTAGTCAGAAAAGGTCTTTTGGGAATATCCCCAGAAATTGTATAACTGGGTCATAAGGTGGAACCATTTCTAGCTTTTTGAGGAACCTCTACATTGAAAATATAAACTTCCTACTTGAGTGGGCGTTACATTGTATCATTTGGGAGCTAATAGCAAGGGAAAATGTTTAGTAGAGAGGCAATTTTTAAAAATGTTTTTTCACTAGGCTATTTTAATCCAAGGGTTAATACAGGCATAGGTTGGGCTTACTGTGACCCTTGTTCCTGGTTGTATTTATCTTTTTCTGCCATTTAACAGAAACTTTCCTTTACACTTCAACTTTTCCACAGTACAGAGGCTAGTTGCCACAAACTTTTTATGTAGGACTTCTAGAAAAATAGGCCTGTCATTCTTCGGATTCACAGTGATATTTTGGGATTGTTTGTTATCAAAAAATGACTTTTTCTGATTGATGTAAGAACACAGTGGGAAGACAGCATAGTTTATAAAAAAAAAAAAAAAGGGTTTGTGGTGAGATAAGCTTGTCCTGCCTCTGGCGTTCATTATTTAACCCCCTAGATTATGCTTTGCTCATATGAAGACCACATTATTTTAAACCCACATATCATTTTAGGGCATTTGAGCTTCATTAAGGGGAAATTGAAAAATAAAATGAGAATATCACCATTAATTTTTTAAGTGCTAGTAAAGATAGAATTGTACGTGTGTATCTTTTGTTTTTCATGCTTGGGTCATAATTTTGGGGAATAAAATGACTGTAATTGACTATTTGAGTCCCTAGAATAAATATATTCTTCTTGTGTTATTCCTAACCTTAGAACCTTGTTTGGCTGAAGGCACCAAGGAGGGATCGAAGGTTTTCTTAGCACAGTATCTGCAAATAGAGTTGAGTCTTCCTGAATACAAGTAGCTTGACCTTCATGTTATCTGCTCTCCACCTTCCCATAGAGCATCCCTTAACCTTCATTTCTATTCTCTGCACAGAGGCACTACATACACCTGCAAGAATAGACATCCCGTGGTTAAGTCTACAATATTTTCAGATACTGTCTTATCATTGTGATTTTTATTAGTCCCAGTTTCATTTTCACACAAGGGAAAAGTGATGCGTAAGTAGACCAAATCTATTCTAGTGACACCCAAATAAAAAAGGGGTCAGAACTGGAGAATAGAATATATCCATGATATGCATGGAAATCCATCTGCTACATACCTCAGTCTTTGTGCTCCTATTTTTTCTGTTTACACATGCTCATAATTTTCTTTCTTGTTGCGGACTGCCTAACAGTATGTTCTTTTTCCTTGGCCCCTGTGTTCCCTTTAGTAATTTCTTTCAATGTTTGCACATTCCTTTGGGGCCATGAGAGTTTACTGAGTTAGAGCTGAGCAGGGCCAAGCTGCCGTTGTAGGCAGGCAGCTGGTGTGCGCCAAATCACCAATGATCACTCATCAGGCTGTTCTCAGCAGGCTCCACTTGAGTCTGCCTTGTAGATCCATTAAATGCAAGCAGCAGTGTAAATTTTACTCCCTAGGAAGGACTGGGCTGTTTCATGCACTGTTTAGAACAGCCTCCTGAATGCAGCATGCAGGGCATGTGCTATATTTGACTTTTTGTATGAAGGTCAGCTGTTTAGGAGCTAAAGAAAAGTAGTATTGTTATAATAGTAGACACCTAGACATTCAAAGATAGGTGTATAGATCTTGCTGACTACTGGCCCAGGCTGGAGAATATAATAAAATCTCCAAAGTCTTATTTACTCTGAGCTGATATTTTCTATTATGCACCAATACCTACAATATGCTTGTGTAAGTCTCCTAAGTATATGGCTATATTCCTTACCCACTATGATGTGTCTCTGTGTACAAAAGAAAAAATTGATACTTTAATTGAACATACAGGCTACTCTTATAAGTATTATGTTTTGTAAATCCATGAAGTGCCAACGTTATCACTCTGTGGTGACAGCGTGAAAGAATTACAAGTGTGTTTGACAGAGTCCAACAACTTCTTCCCATATTGCACCCTTTCCTATCACTCACATACTAAACTCAGTCTACCATAAGAAGATGTCTAATATGCCCTAGTTCTTGGGTTTGACTGTATTCTGTTCAAAATATCCTTATTTCTATCTCTGGCAGTAAATATTCATCTTATTGCTACTATAATAAAAGTTATATGGCTACAAAGTCTTTTCTTCTGAAATTGGGTTAGTTTCTCAGAAACGCCCTCAAGGCTTAATGCTATCAAACAAGATTTTGCCAGTGAAATGAGGCCCCAGTACTATCCCTTTAGGAAATAGGTGCTCACTTTTATCTTGCATATGTACTTTAAGTGAAGAGAGCAGGTATGGAAGGAACTCTGAAGAAGCACATTAAGGAAAGTGGCATCACTTCTTTTTTTTTTTTTTTTTTTTTTTTGCATTTTTTTTATTAATTTATTCTTGTTACATCTCAATGTTTATCCCATCCCTTGTATCCTCCCATTCCTCCCCCCCCCCACCCCCATTTTCCTATTATTCCCCTCCCCTATGACTGTTCCTGAGGGGGATTACGTACCCTGTATATTCTCATAGGGTATCAAGTCTCTTCTTGGCTACCTGCTGTCCTTCCTCTGAGTGCCACCAGGTCTCCCCCTCCAGGGGACATGGTCAAATGTGAGGCACCAGAGTACGTGAGAAAGTCGTATCACACTCTCCACTCAACTGTGGAGAATATTCTGACCATTGGCTAGATCTGGGAAGGGGTTTAAAGTTTACCTCCTGTATTGTCCTTGGCTGGTGCCTTAGTTTGAGCGGGACCCCTGGGCCCAAATCTGCCTATCATATTGTTCTACTTGTAGGTTTCTAGGACCCTCTGGATCCTTTTATTTTGCTATTCTCCCATGCTTCTCTCATTTAGAGTCCCAATAGGATGTCCTCCCCTCTGTCCCAGTTTAGTGGCATCACTTCTACATGTTACAATGGCTATAGTGGTTTTTGCAAAATGTCTGCTTAATGGTCCTGGACCAAGAGGTATGTTGCGACAGAAAAGAGTTCACAGAGGAGCTGTATGGCCCATGGCCCCATTTTTCAGTTCTTCTTTCCTGTAGGGAATGGAGTGTATGAAGAGTGCACAGACAAATAGAATTTATGCTTCTTATATTTCATAAACTATAGACCTTTTTTATTGTATAGTATGTTTACTCCGTATGGACTTATAGTAACAAGTGAAGAATAAATAAGCCAAAGCCTATATATATATATATCCTTCTCAAACAACATTCCTCCTGTTAGAAAACTATACTCAGCAAGAATTTTAAGATGTACAAAGCAACCAGCGATCTTTCTGTACATCCAACAGTTCAGGTGACCAGACTGCTTACACTGAGGCAATTTAGGGTAAATTTGGAGCAGACACAGTCACATAATAAAACTATGTCAAGGTACGTTAACATACAAATAACAGATGTGATTATCTGTGTAAGAGCACACAGGAATAAAAAGAACTATATAACTAAGACCAACTACACTCATTACATAGGCTACCCAATTTCCTTCATTGCAGATGCAGAATAGCCAGCAATGTTTCCTGTTTCTTCTCTTCCACCTTCTTCCCATACTCCACCTTCTCTTCTCCAACCTTCTCTTCTTTATCGTCCTGCTTCTCCTTATCATCATAACCACCACCACCACCATCATCATCATCATTATCATCATCATCATCATCTCTCCCAATTCCTTTTTATTATTCACAGTGTTGAGTCACTGTATAGTGAGTGGCCTTTCCTGCCCTCTGTGTCTAACTTCCAAGGCATTAAAGGAACAGAATGAAATTTTAGAAAGTCTTTGATATTTTGACTGAGATCATAAAAGTAAAATTGATATTTCAAAAGATATCTATGTTTAAAACATTAAAATTGTTTTATTGTCCCTAGTCACTTACTTTATCTTTTGCATACCTTAAAATATTTTTATATTTTTAACATATATATTTATATTATTACACACATATGCAATAAAATACCCACAACAAGAAGAACCATGAAACAATCAGGAATTATATTTATGTTACATTCATGATATTTTGAGTATTTGTATTTGACAGCCTTGAAGAAAACATCTTTCCTATCCTATTGCATCTAAAATTCTGAATGTAAATCAGTATCTATCGTATCTCATCGTTATAAACTTAAAACATCTATCTAGACCTAAAAATATCTTAACCCCTAAACAACTAAGCTTAACTGTAAAACTAAACTACCTAGTGTTTGACCCCATCAGAGACATGAGAAGGAATAAAGTAAAATAAACTAACTGAGTAAACAGGGACTGCTGGTTAGCAGCTTCCAAAATGAGAAGTTGACAGAGACACTTTGCTATCTGGACAGTCACCCAAAACTCTCTATAACGTTGGAGCATCATCTTCAGCCTCTGGCCCAATATATCTGACAGACATATTTGTGAAGCAGGAACTGTTGAGGACTTGCCTGCCCTGTCTTAGCGGGGTTTGGCAAGTGACTCTCCCTGCACCCAAGCTTGCCCATTTTCAGGCAGAATTCTGTCTGTGGTAGAAACAAGGACATTTTCCCAGTGGCTTGTTTGCCACATTTGAAGCCATCTCCATAAGGAGGTTCTTTGATGCTCATCAACCTCTTTGTGGTAAGCTGGGTGTTGCCAAGATTCATTGTCAATGAATCTTTAAAATGATAAAAACATTTTATATGCCATATTCTGTTTGTCTCTAAGTTTTTAAAAGACCTTATGTAACTATTTTACCTTATCTTTCTATAGAATCCTATCTATCTGTTATATGTAGGCCATATATTTTGTGATAAAAATAGACTAGTAATTGATATGCCCATGATTTGATCAACTAACAATTAACTTGTATAACTTACTTATCCTAAAAAGCCTGCAAAGCACTTTGAAAATATTGGGAGTAAACCTTGTACTATAATTGAGTTGTATATAGTGTAATACTGCATATTACAGTAGAAATACTGCATTTGGAATATTGTATTTTATTTTTTCTACTTTTGGTTTTGAATTTAAACTAATTTAAATAAATCAAATAATTGTAATATCTGCAGTGTTGTCTTTTTTGGTGAAAATTTTACTAGTCTATTGTATATATATTATAGTATTTTCTATGGAAAGGCAAATATTTGTCAGCTTTCCATTAAAGGAGCAAAGGTTTCAACATAATGTTCTACATTCCATCTATTCTCCTTTAATGTTGATTTTTCTCTTTTTTCAAATTTTATAGTATGGTCATAATTGAAACAAACTAGAAAAACACTGTAAAAATTTCTATTAGAGGATAACATATGGAACAAGATATTCTTCTATAAGATAAAAAGATGGAGTTGGTGCCTATGTTAAATTAAAGAAGCTAGATACAAAAGCCTTAGGTAACCTGACATACAGCTGTGACTCAGCCTCATAGAGGTTCTGTTGTAAAACTACCAAATGTCTAAAACATGGTACTGTGGTTGGGTTATGAATGGTGCCCATAGTTTCATGTGTGTGAACATTTGTTTCCACTTGGTTCCTAGGAAGATTATGGAACTCTTAGGAAGTAAAATAAAAATATACTGTATATATTTGTCACATTAATGATATCAATGCATTTGTTAATGGTCGTTTAAATTGTAGACAAATGGATGGGTAGATGGATGGATGGATGGATGGATGACAAACAGATGGATGGATGGACAGACAAATGATAGGTAGATCTATCAGACAGACAGATCAATATATATATTTGTTTGTCTTTTGGTGTGCTCATATATGTGTGTGTTCATGCCTATGCGTGATTTTGTGTATGCAGGTTAATAGAGTGTGTATTTTATAGTATTACCATTGGTCTGTATACAATACTAAAAATCTGAATACAAATTTTGATTCTTATAATTATTCCTTAAAAGGTGAATATTTTCTTTCTTGTCTGTATTGTACTGATACCATCATAAGAACAACTATGAATTTTAATCGACTTATCTCTGAAACCACTCAAATATGTGTGTGTATAATATACGTCTCAAACAGCCCTTATATCTGTTTACTGGTTTGGTTGAGCTTCCCTTATCGGCTTCAAATCTAGTCTCTCCCTGAACTTTCTTGCTTCTTTGCATCTGTCTTCAAGTGGCCAAACCAAGCTTTAGTGGAAAAAGAAACCAAACCTTATTGCTCATATACTTATCAAGATTCTTTTTTATATAATACTTGCTAATATTCCACTGATCATAATTTAGAGGCCTATACTGAGAATCATTTAGTGAACAGAAAGATTTCACTGAATATTTTCTTATATAGTTGAGAAATCAATGAATATATATTATGGAAAAATAAAAAGGAGAAGTCTATTTTGTCAAATGCATCACAGTCCAGTGACCATCCACTCTGCTGGGAATTTATTTTAAATTATTTATTTATTTTACATATACATATATATTACTACACACATATAAAATAAACTACATACAGCAAGAAGAATCATAGAACAACCAGGAATTACACTCATGTTACGTTAATAGTGTTTGGCTGTTTGTACTTGTTTTAAACAGTCCTGTCTTTACTTTTGGTAACAGGACTCTCTGGTATTTCTGTTTTCTGTGGCTCTTCTACAAATGAGTTCATTAGAAGGCACATAAGCACATAAATAAGTGAGAAATCTTTGTAAATGCTCATATTATCCGCTGGGAGCAAACAAATTCTTGTTTTATTTGCTGTTAAAGTAATTAATGACAAAGGATTTCCATAATAATATCCTTACTAATTGATTCTCTGTGTCAATATGTCTCAAGTTTCCCTAGTAACTGCCAATGGTGATTAAGCACCAAATGGCTCTTATCTGTGTCAGTTGTTTGCATAGAATAGTTTCAAGGACCTAGAATTTATAAATGCCAGTAGGCAGAACCACAAAAATAAGATCATTTAAGATAGCACTTCATTACTGATGTATGGCATGTATTTTTCTTCAATTATTTTATTTCTCTTTCCCCCTTCTCCTCCTTTCCATGATGCCATTTCAGAACAGCAGAATATAGTTTGCCTTTTCAGCTCATTTTAGCATAGAGCATCAAATAAAATAAAATAAAAAAGGCATTAACTCTATATGGCCTAGCTTTTTACATATCAGTGATAACTGCTACTACCAGGAAAGGTAGGGTGATGGGATGCAGGACAACATCTGTGTTTCTACATGTCACTGACAGAGCTTTTTGGAAAGATGGTGAAAAGAGAATGAGGAATGTGGAAGAATGTGTCCTGTTTGGGGCTTGTCCTCTAGCTCATTAGACATTTTTTTCACAAACAAGTGGATTAAGAAAATCAAAGCATTTCCCCTCTTTTTTATGAATTCTATAGCAGTGTGACTTAAGTTCCACTCTTCTTAAAAATATTTTATTAATTTATTCATATTACATCTGAATTGTTATCCCATCCCTTGTATACTCCTATTCCTCCCTCCCTCCCATTTTCCCCTTACTCCCATCCTCTATGACTGTGACTGAGGGGGACATATATGCTCATAGGGTATCAAGTCTCTTCTTGGTAGCCTGCTATCGTTCTTCTGAGTGCCACCAAGTCTCCCCATCCAGGGGACATGATCAAATTTGGGGCACCAGAGTTTGTGTGAAAGTCAGACCCACTCTCCAGTCAACTGTGGAGAATGTCTGTTTTTTACATACATTTTTACACGTTAAAAAAAAACTAGATTTTTTAAAATATTGAAATGTGTATTATGTTTTACTATGTCATTTATAAAACGAATGCTTGTTTGATACATTTTCCGAATGTGGCAAATTAAAATAGTTTGTATATTTATTCTTTATTAAGCATTAATATTTGCTCTACAAAATGCTTGGTAAAGTTCCTGGCCACCAAGCTAGACAAACTGAGTTCGATGCCCTGGACTAACATTGTAAAAGGAGAGGACTAAGTCCCACAGGTTGTCTTCCGCCCTCCACACATCTTATGCCATGAGGTTACCTCCTAACCCTCACAAAAGGAACAAGCAAATATTAAAACAACAAGTTTGAATTATGTCATTGCTCAGGAGATAATTGCAGTATGACTGCTAGACCTAGCTAGTGTGGCCTTTAAACATCTGACCTCCAGTCCTCATTCTTGTATGGTAAGCATTTTAACCACGGAGGCCTCTCCTCAATCCCAGTTGACTTATTTTCATGATATACTTTATATTGTAGTGTGGTTTTGAGGCATGCATGACCATGTACTATTCCAGGCTGCCCTGGGAAGAGCTATGTAAGTAAGGATGTCCTGGTACACTTCTGATCCTTTTTATCCTACTTTCCAATTACTAACATTACACATACATATTGCCACTTCTGGTCTGTGGCTGTCTAACTGATAATCCAAATCTTTGTAGAAAGAATATCTGGTTATCCATAACCTCAGAGGAGTGGTCACATTGCTGTTAGCTTTGCATTTCGAAAAATATTCAGGAGAGCTTACAAAGAAGGTTTTTCTATATATTATCACATAAAATTGCCATAGAGCCACAAATCATTAATTTAACTTGTCAGTCAAACACAAAATCCTCACAAATTCTGCTGTACATTAATTTTTTGTGTGCTCTCTCTTTCCAGCTTAAGTAAAAGATAGAACTTAACTGAATTCAGCCTGATTAAATGAAAATTCATGCTGTCATACAATGATAAAAATGAAGTATTGTTTTTATTTATCAGAAAATAAAGGTATTTACCAAACCAGTTTCACACTTGCATGTAGATATGAGATATAAACCCCATGATGAAAACTGTAGTTAAATAAATTTTCATAAATTGCCCATTCTATAAATTATAGCTCCTATTTTTTCCAATTTTGTAATATGTTAGCATCATTGCTTAGTCCTCAGCAGAGCACACTTACATGCAGGACCTTCTATAAGGCAGAACAGAATTGTGGGTATTGAAGGTGTATTTCTGCCACACTTGTCGCTGTGTGTGGTTTGGGACAGATTCTTCAAAATATATGGTAAGGCTAAGCATCTTCAGTCACAGGAAGGATTCACAGACCTACTAGGACTTCCTATCTTTGTCTGGCCTTTTGGTACTCTCCTAGATTCCAAAGAATTCCTCATAAGGTATTAGAGTGCTTTAAAAACCTAATAACTACAATAATCTATAAAATTGTCTTAAAGGATAGGTTTCTTTTAATTCACAGAGAGATACCTGGAATTTCCTGAGTGCTGAGTTTGTGCAAATAGGATACCAGGCACTTTTCATTTGATTTCTCATTGGGTTTCTTTCTGAATTTTGCAAAGGTTTGCACAGCGGAGAATATAGAAGCTCAGAGAGCTGCAGTAGCTATCAAGCCATCCCACAGTCATTGCCTCTCTTCTACACTGGCAAGAATTGATACTTTTCCCCTAGCTATGTGCAGATCAGGGTACATAATGGAGCTGTGGATGAGGGTGAATGCATCAAAATTATTATAATCAGTGCCATTTACAGATGAAATGTTAGAAACAATTTTTTTGTACTTTGAAAATTCTTGCCACAAGTGATGTTCTATTGGATTTCAGTTTGAATCACAAAGCTGAAGAGCAAGAAGCTGTGCTTGGAATCAGAGAGCCCTAAATGAAACACATAGATCTGCGGTTCATCAGACCTATAATTTGCTCAAAATGTTGATGTCTTGAGCTAAACTCTGACTTCAGGGTATTCCCATTGCCCTGTATCTAGCATTCTTTTATAGTGGTGAATTTTGATATGCTTGATATTCAGCCTTTATTTAGCCATCTTCATAAGTAGTATATTTTACATACTTAAAAGAAAAAATGTGATGATCTGTTTAAATAAACCACGTCTTCAATTATTCTTAAAATGTGATTTTCTTCCAGTTATATATGTGTCATCTGTATTGGATATTTAAAGGCCTAAGGAGATACAGATCACAAAAGAACATATAAGTAGCCAAAAGAATCTTAAGGAGGATGGATAATGTGAGAAATATTACAATATTTACCCTCAAATTATGCTACAGAGCTATAATTGCACAGACAGCCTAGTGCTGACACCAAATGGACAGGAACATCAGTAGAACACATTGGACCATGAAATAAAATGGCAAAGCTAAGCTCAGTTAATTTCTGACAAAGGAATCAAAAACATACTGCGGGAGAAAATAAAGATATTCAACAAGCAGTGCTGGCAAAACTGAATGTCTACCTGATAAGATGAAATTAGGTTTTTATTTTTCTCTTTGTAAAAAAAAAAACAAGTAAAAATGGATCAAAGAGTTTTATTTAAAACTAAAAACACTGAAACTCTCAGAAGAAAACATTAAGTATATCTATAATATATTAGGATGGTCTTTTAAAAGAACTGTTCAAATTGGATACCAATATCACAAGTGCCAACCCATCAACAGATGGACTACAAAAAAAATCAGTGGTTTCTGTCCAGAAAAGGTAATGTCCTCAGAACAAACATAGGCCATGAAATAGAACAAATCTTTACTAACTGCACCTCAGGCAAGGTGCTAATATCCAGAACTGACAAAAAATTGCACAAGTTATATACTAAGGGCATAAAACTGCCAATCGACAAATGAGCAAAGGAACTAAAGAGACAGTTTTCAAAATAAAAAAGGAAATAGAAATAACTAAAAAGCCTTTCTAAAAAATTGTTTAACATCCATAGCCATCAGGAAAATGCACATCAAAGCTACTTTGAGACACCATCTCATGCCAGTCATCAACAATTCCAGAAAAGTATTCAAGAGGATGTGATGAGACATTATTTGCTTGGTGGGAGTGCAAATTAATATAGTTATTGCAGAAATAAAATTAGAGAATCCTCAGAATAAATATAAAAAATAGAATTACTATGTAACCTTGCTATTGTGGTCTTAGGCATATACCCAAACAACCCTATTCCCTACAGTAGGGATATTTATACCCCAAGATCATTGCTACTTCATTCACTAAAGTAAAGAATTGGAATCAGTGTAATTGTCCATCAACAAGTGAGTGGAGAAGGAAAATTTTGTATACAAATAAAGAAATAAACTCTACTCAGTTATAATTTCACTTAAAAATTAAACTAAAATTAGCAAGAAAGTGGAAAGACTTAGAATATATATTATTAAGTGGGGCCACACAACCTCAGGAAGAAACAAATTTCATGATCTCTTTTTTATGAGAAACCTAACTAATAATATATGTCTCTATATAAAAAAAATGTATAGATGGGCAAAGTATATCATAAGGGATGACAAAGGACTGAATAAACACATGCTATGAGAAACTATAAAGATATTTATATAGTTCTTATTCTGTCATGAACTTTTTTGGTGGGAATAAGTACATAAAATTAATACTAAAAGTATATAATGTAACGTGAAGCATCAGAGCTTCCACTTCAGGTTGTGTACAAGTTCACTGAGTGGCATAGCCATTGGGTCTGGTTAGTTTGGGGGTATGCTATTTGTGTTCGTTTGCAAGATTATTTTTATAATAAAGTCTATAAAACTAAAATAATAAAAATAAAAAGTAAAAGCCCAGACATTCTGAGAGTTGGTCATAGTTAATCACGTTGGAATGTCAGAATTGTGGTATGCTTGTTAGCTTAATTTTGTTAATGGGAATAAAATAAGCTTCATTTTCCACGTCACCTGTACTTTTTACCTAGGTGTATGCATCCTTCTTTATTTTTCAGTGCTGGGCATTATTGGAGTGTTGTTCCTCTGAAGCAACAGGTTTGTGATTTAAGTGAATAATAATCATGTTTGCTATAAAAACTGTTTTTAGTCACAGTATAGACAATTTATTTCCAGTTTCTTGGCATTTTATTCAAATAATTGACACAAATAATACGTTGGGAAAACGTTTTATTAAAAGAGACAGCACAGAATACACTGCAGGTACAGTGGGTTACTTTGGCTAGAGTGCCCAAACACCTAGGACATTGTTTGAGGCTTCTTTTATGTGGGATCCAAGAGGAAGAGAAATTGGTTGCTAAGCGACAGGGCACAGGGTAGACCGGTGCTTTGATTGACAAGTTGGATTACATAATATTCTGTTCATTTTCACATCATATTTCCCATGATGCATCGGATTTTAATAGTATGTATGTCTAGTTATGCACAAAGATAGGATGATAATTATGGGTGTTCTCTAAAAGTTCACACATAGCATCGTTTGTCAGACTGTACATGCACACAAAATTGATTTAAGCTGAATGAGACCCGAGTTTCTCATTTCCAGATATGTTCTGGGACACCTTTGAATGGAAAGTGACCATAAAAGAGGAGTTCACTTATGGTCCTTAGAGGAAAGACCTATTGCATTGTTTGGAACAAGATGAACAAGCACTCCACATAGGTGGGGCCTCAGGTTGCTAGGTAAATTATTGGAACAGGCGTATGTATGTAAAGCCCAAGCCACTGGAGAGCTCAGCTTGCTCAGCTATTATTATGTTTGCCTGCCTGGCTTCATTTAAGAGGAACTGTAGAGGAGAATTTTTCCTTTATTTTGCAAAAGTATGTTAGATAGATAACAGATTTGCTTGCGAATGCTTTTGCCACCTGGAAAATGCTGCCATTGCTCAGATCTCAGGGTTGCATGCTGTGGAGTAAAACAGTTTCCTTCAGAAGCCCGTGGATTTCCCAAGAGGAATCTAGTCTTCAACAAATGTATCATGAGAATCCAAGTTACAGAAAGGGGATCCACTAATGGGGTGATCCTGCAATTGATCTTTAAGGGAACAAAACATGATAAGAGAGGTCTATTTAACACATACCCCAGAAAAAAAAAAAAAAAAAAAAACTTCAGCACGAGTGAAAATTGGTGAACGATGTCTGGTAGACTGCAGTTAGACTTAAACCTTAGCATGATATTTGCAGATATGGCAAAGCAGATTTAAGTGAAAGAGCTGAAAGCCTGAAGGAGGATTGGCACTGTTGCTATAAAATCTTGTACTTGCAAAATATTGCTGAAGCACGGAGCACAGGGTGTTTCCCAAACTGTGTAGAAACAATCTTATCTGTAAATGATACCCAGTGGGAACAGCCAAAGCAGTCGTAGTAATGTGTTGATTTAACATTTTATTGGGAGAAATAAAATGTCATCGATCTGGAAAAGTGGGTGATTGGATGTCAAATTGTTAAAACTTAAGGAGCGTGGGAAGCATGTGCATTTCAAGGTGGGGGAGGCTCTTCTGTGATTGGCATTGGCAGGATTTGAAGGCAGGACCACAATGCACCAGCCTCCAGTTAGTCTAAAATCATCACTTTAAGCTGGGAACCTTAGCTGCCAAGACTGCTCATGAGACAATGCACTTTCTGAACACACCTAAAGCTTGGAGCCTCCATTCCTGGACCACCAGAATCCGAAGAAGCCAACCAATTTCACAAATTTGTTCTCTGGCCTCTATATGTATTGCATTGTATGTGGACTCCCTACACATACGATAAAATTTGAATGATTTTTATTTATTATAATTTTTCACATTACATCCTTATTGTTATCTCCTTCATCTTATCTTCCTATTTCCACACTCCTTCCCTCTTCTGCTCTATCCCCCTCCTCTACACCTCTGACTGTAGGGGACCCCCCTCCCTCACCAAATGACCATAGTCTATCTGGTCTCATTTATAGCATGCTTTCCTTTTTTTCTGTGTGCTCCCTGGGCCTCCTCACCAGAGGAAGTGATCACATCAAGGGTACAAGAATTCATGTCACAGGGAATCCCTGCTCTCTTAACAGCTGTGGAGAATGAGCTGTTCATTGGCTAAATCTGAAAAGAGGGTGTAGGTTTACTTCATGCATTTTCCTTGATTGGTGCAACAGTTTGTGCAGTTCTCCCTGGATCCAGATCTGTTGACCTTGATCACCTCCTTGTGGGGCTTCTGAACCCTCTGGATCCTTTATTCCCTCTGTTCTTTCATACCATTCTCAGCGTTCCACCCTGAGTCCAGCAGCAACTCCCAGCACCTGCACTGATCCCCACCATCTGACCCCAGGCTATCAGGTCGCATCAAGATACCCTGCTTCCCCTTCCTCTCTGTGCCCTGAAAGTGCCCCTCCAGGCACAGTGATCAAATCATGGGCACCTGTCAGAGGCAGTCCTCACTGCCCCATGTGAAGAATTAACTGTCCATTGGCTACATCTGAACAGAGAACCTAGACCCCCTGATTTAAAAAATTTAAAAGCAAGCTGGAAAACCCATGTTGGTTTTTGTACCATGGGTAGAAGTCTCTGGGAATGGAGGTCCTTGGGATAAGTACCTTTCACTGGGTAGTGATCCCATTGTTCACCTCTGTACCCAATAGGTACAAGAAAGCTCAGTACACCTAGGCTCAGGAGTCTCTGTGTTTAGGGAATGCAATTCTCCAAATTTAACCATGCAGAACAGGAAAAGGGACATAAAAAGGCTGTGATATATCACAGGGGAAAATCCATGGAATTTTGAAAAGGTACAACACCCCACCTGCACTGTATGGCAGAAAGTCTCAATGGATTGATTAAGGAATCAAAAACAACAACAAAACAACAACAACAAAAACCCTTAGCTTCCATTTTCTCTATTTTTCCCTTTGCGATCCAAAGAAGGAGAGCAGTAATCTGCACTATATTCTTTGAAAGGAAATGACTTCCTATGTATAAAATAAATATTTATGTGACAAATAAATATATAATGCACAGATATCAATTTTGGGGCAGAGAAGCTGAGACCACAGTTTCTGCACAAATATTTCTTTGCATGTGGCAATTATTTTTACTTGAAAAGCAAACTGCTTAATAAAGATGGGGCTGTAACTTTTAAGTAGACTATTTTAAGTAGGGTATTATAGCCTTAAAAATGTCTTATGATCACATTCAAATCCACGCTGTTCGGTAGTTTTTAATTTAACTTCACTGAAATTGGTTTCTATTATCACTGGACACTGAAAGGCAACTCCCTCAAACTGCTTCCAATAGGACGAGACTTTCAATCATCTCAGCTGCCCACCTAGTTATCTTGTGAATACTTCAGCTTTCCTCCTGTTGAATATTTATTCCTATGATAGAATGTAATTTTCAGCCAGTGTCAAGAATAACTCTAAGGGAGTCCAATGTAAGGAATGGGAGTCTTTTGTTCATGTTTTTGCCTTTTACTGGCTGCAAAAACATAATGAGTGACGGCTACAGCTCTCTGCCTCCTTTCTTTATTTCTGCATCAGTTCTGTCCCAATCCTGCTGGTTACAGAAAGACATAACAATATTAGAGGTACATGTAATAAACCACACAAAAGCAAGCTTCAATCCTCATGCTGTATTTTGTTTAATCATTCTGCATCACTGTGTTATAACTTCATTTCTGTTGTCATAAATGTTTAATGAAGTTTCTGTTTATCATCATTCCAAATATAAATTAATAACAGTCTTCTATAAAATTATGGTTGTGAGAATAATGTGTTTCCACAGCATTTATAAAATGCACATTAAAAACATGGCCAGTGGCTTTTGTGCTCAACAATAAAACAGTTTATCAAGTTATTAAATGTCAATGTCCAAAGTTACTTTCATTAATTAAACATCAAAGAGCAAAAGATGCTTGAGATGTTTTTATGCCTTGTTTTGTGTCCACATATTTATTGGGTTTGAAAACAATTTGCTTTCCAGTACGAAAAGGAGGAGGTGGTCTCATGCAAGGAAGACCTGACAGTATCTGGGTATCCCACTCTGCCTGAAATGTGTCGATAAATAACACGAAGACAGGTAAGTGGCAATAACTTGCTACTCTAATTATACTGGAGTTCATTTTAATTTGAGATACATGTTAAGATGCTGTAAACTACCTTCCAACTCAGTAGTCTATATTTAGCTTGCTAAGAAAATTTAAAGAAAAATAACTATGAATTCTACTTTTTCCCTCCCGTGCCCCCAAATTCTACTTCTTAAAAAATACATTTCAGAAAATTAATTACTTTTCTGTAACTCTACCTTTACTGACACGACTCTTATCATGTAAGACAAGTGAAACGACTCGAAGGGATATAAATTTAAAAAGAGCTAAATGATCGCTATTTGTAGATTATCTGATAACATAAATAATGGGTCACCCTAAATTCCAGGAGAGCACTTATAAATATGATCAACCTTTTCAGCAAAAGGAAGGTTACAAGTCCATTTACAAAATTTAATAGTGTTTTTATACAACAAACTTTCCCATTCACAATAGCTGTACAAAACTTTTTGTCTGGAATCAACTAACCCCAGAGGTGAAAGACCTTTACATTGAAAATGTTTAGTATCTGAAGTAAGATTGAGGGAGACACTGGAAAATGGAAAGCATGTTTTGCCTGTTCTGCGCCTGTATGGCCCGTCTGTGATGCAGCCTGCAAACCAGCAGAAAAGGCCCATGGGACACCCCAAACAACTTTGGGCTTGTATGTCTCTTTGGCCTCTCCTCGTTGGCCTGGCCCATCTGAGTCACAGACATCAAACCAGCAGAGTGGCTTGAGGAGCACCTGACGAGCTTTCGGCTTGGAGCTCTCTCAGTCTCATCCTCTCTTGCCTGACCCAACTGGGACATAGACTGCAAACCCATTCAAGCTGAACCGGGCACAGGATACAACTCCCATTCTCTGCCATCCTCAGGAGGTCTCTGGTACTGGCATAGAAACAGACAGGTGGATGAAGAAAATCAAATAGAAGACCCAGACATAAACCCACACACCTATGGACAATTGAGTTTTGAAAAAAAAAAAAAAAAGGCAAAAGCATACAATGTAAAAAAGATAGCCTGATCAACAAATTGTGCCAGTCTAACTGGATGTAGAAAATGCAAATATACCCTTATTTATCACCCTGAACAAAACTAAAGTCCAAATGGATTAAAGATCTCAACATAAAATCTAAACCTAGTAGAAGAAAAAGTGGGAAAGAGCTTTGAGCTCATTGGCACAGGAGACAACATCCAGAACAGAACACCAACAGCTCAGGCTCTAAGTTCAACGATTAATAAATGGGACTTTATGAAACTGAAAAGTTTCTGTAATGAAAAGGACACTGTCAAAGGACAAAACAACATCCTATAGCCTGGGAAAATATCTTTACCAACTCTACATCTGACAAAGGGTTAATACCCAAAATACATAAAGAACTAAAGAAATTAAACAACAGACCAAATAATCCAATTCAAAAATAGGATACAGAACTTAGAAGAGAATTTTCAACAAAGGAATATTGAATGGCCGAGAAACACTTAAAAAAAAAAAAAAAAAAAAAAAAAAAAAAAAAAAAAAAAAAGCTCATCCTCCCTAGTCATCAGGGACATGGGAATCAAAATGACTCTGAGATTCTACCTTACATTTGTCAGAATGGCTAAGATCAAAAACTCAAGTGACAGCACGTGCTGCTAAGGATGTAGAGAAAAGGACACTCTCCTCCATTGCTGGTGGGAGTGCAAACTTATACAACTATGTTGGAAATCAATCTGGTGCTTTCTCAGAAAACTGAGGATAGTTCTACCTCAAGACCCAGATTTACCACTCCTGGGCACATTCATGAAGGAAGCTCCACCGAACAACATGGACACTTGTTCAACTATGTTGATGATAGCTTTATTCATAACAGCCAGAATCTGGAAACAACTCAGATGTCCCTCAACCAAAGAATGGATTAGGAAACTGTACTACACTCACACAATGGAATACTATTCAGCTACTAAAAACAAGGAAATCTTGAAATTTGCAGGTAAATGGATGGAACTAAAAACGGTCATCCTGAGTGTGGTAACCCAGACCCAGAAAGGCATGCACAGTATAAACTCACTTATTAGTGGATATTAGCCACATAATACAGGATAACCACACAACAATACACAGATCTAAAGAAGCTAAATAACAAGGAGGACCTTGAGAGAGAATTCTTAATTCTCATTCAGAAGGACAAATAGAAGAGACACTAGAAGCCATTGAAGAAAAGGAACAGGACTGGAGCCTACCATAGAGGTCCTCTGATAGGCTCCACCCACTGGGTGTGAAGCTGATTGTAAACTCACAGCCAAACTTTGGTGTTCAGGGTAGGAAGTCTTATAAATGAATTGGAGGATAGAAGGACCTGAAGGGAACAGGACCTCCACCAGGAGACCAGTGGAGCCTGGGGCAGGGTGTGTGCTCCAGAGACTGATGCACCAACAAAGGACCAGTAATTGTGAGGACCTAAACCCCTGCTCATATCTAGTTGATAGGTAGCATAGTCTCCTTGTAGGTCCCATAATATGGAATGCAAGGGCTAACAATGACATAGACTCTGGTACCCACTCAATGATCACTTCCCCCTGGTGGAGCAGCCTTGTCAGGTTACAGATAAAGAGGCAATCCAAATGAGACTTGATAGGCTGAGGTCAGATGATAGGGTAAGAGAGCTTTCCCTTTCTGAGGACTAGGGGAAGGAGGGGGGCAGGAATGAAGGAAAGAGATTGGGACCTGGAAGAGACGAAAAACAAAATGGCAAACTCTCCAATATTGTTGGGTTGGTAGAATTAAAATTGTTGACATCATCATTCT
The DNA here is from genome assembly GCF_903995435.1 of Acomys russatus. Lineage (NCBI taxonomy): Eukaryota > Metazoa > Chordata > Mammalia > Rodentia > Muridae > Acomys > Acomys russatus. Next base: position 34,929,152 of record NC_067137.1, read on the forward strand.
ACTAAAAGTGATTTACTGATTTAATACAATCTTAATTAAAGTCTCTATGCCACTCACCACAGAATCAGAATTCCTAAAGAACCAAAAAGATGCTAGGTAACCAGTACACTCAGAGTAAATAAAGACAGTATCATCTATAGACCAAATTATGACTAAATATAAAAGTATTTTTCTTATTAGGAATTATGATGTCATACAAACAAAAACATATATGGAGAGGAGGGAATAAGAAGAAGGAGGAGAGTTATAAATAGAGATGATAGTGACAGAGGAAGATAAAGAGGATGAGAGAGAGAAAGAAGAGAGGGAAGAGAGAGAGGAGAAAGGGGAGGGAGAAGACTACAGGGAGAGGAAGAGGAAGAGTTTTAAAGTTATATATATCTAGGTGAGAACAGTAATATATGTATTACTTACTCCCAGTTGCTACAGGAACTGCATCTACTTTCAGACTTAAGTAATGCAATGGTAATAAGGTAAGGATTTGGAGATAAATAATGAGTCAACCTATCAGGGAATTTGAACTCTTACTTGATATCTGTTTTTCTGATTCAACACAAATATCTAAATGACAAAGAAATTGTTGGGTACTCTCTTGTCTCATCAGCCTTCAGACAATAAGAGAAAGGAAGTACATTCACTCAATGGCTAGATAAAATAGTGCCCATGAATAAACCGCTTTTCCTAGAACTCTTGATGTGGTTGCACAGGGCAATGCTCCAATGATGGTTTATGATTATAGAGTGGGTAACCAGCAGCAGAAGAGAAATAGTGAGGAAGGGAGGTCAGGAGTCATATTCATGAGCTGAAGAGGCAAATAGAGCTTGAAAAACTAGTCTTGCCTGACTGGTTTGAACAAGTACCAAACCCAGGAGAAACCAGCATTACTTTCCCAGATGTAGAATTAACTTGTTTTCTAAAAGTCTTGGGGGCTTTTCCCACAGACCTCAGTCTCTTGAGAACTCTGTTCTGTCTCCTTTACTTTATTACTGAATCTAGTGGACATAGCCAAGTAGGTCACCCCATGCCTAGAGCCAAAAGGCAAGTAGATTACTTAAACTTATCTGTTGTCTTGAAAACCAATTAGTAAGCAAAATGGTCATTCACTCCCAGAAACTGTTTTCATTATCTACAGAATTTCAGAGAAGTTTAATGTTTTCCTAACTTCAGTGTATTGTTTTGATTCTATGAACTTTATCTAATGCTAAACAATGCTCACCCACTATCTGACCTGAGCATCATCAGATGATGAGAAAGAGGTAGGTACAGCAAAGATCTGTGCCTAAAGGTTCACCACTTTGAATACCTTCTTTCCTTCTGATATGCATAAGGAAGATGATGGGCAATGTGAATTCTTGCCAGGCCTGTGTGTCTATGTAGAAAGTGCACTATAAGAAAGATCATGCATGTGAACTTGAACCATGTACAGATTAATGAAATTATGAAAATCAATAGCTTGGGTTAATTATGTTAATAAAATCAACTCCTTTTGTGGTTAGGACACAAGAGAATTGATGTCCTGTTGAGACAGAGGATGTGTAAGACACATTGATTGTAAAAGAACATCTTTGAAAACTTTCTTTTAAATTCTATTTGTTGGCTTCTTTTGTGAAACCTTGACCTTTTGACACAAGTATATATGATGATTGGTCTTCACTGTCTACTTGATTGCATTTTAGAACCAGCTAGGAGACATCTGTTATTGTGGCTGTGAAGAATGTGTGGAACCATTTAAATAAATGTAGAAGATCCAACCTGAATGCAGGTGGCACCATCCAATGGGCTAAAATCTAGAAAGAATAAATGGGAAAAAATGAGCTGACCACCATCATTTGTCTCTGGCTTTCCTCATTATGGGTGCAATGTGATCAGCTCCCTCACAATCCTACTGCCTTGCCTTCTCCTATATGTAGTAGTTTACCTTCCAAATATGAGCCAAAATAAATATGTTCTTGTTTAAAGGGTCATTGCAACGATACTGTCTTAACAATGAAAAAAATAATATAATAAGAATATGTTTTGACAGGATATCTCTCTTTTACAATTTGGGTATAATGTTATGAACAAACTGTGGCTGAGCCCCTCAGTGTTTCATAATGATTTCATTCACCTATTTTTGGTAGGTTAATGACAGTTCTTGTAGGTCCAAGATTTTGTTAATCCTATCTTTAATAAAGTGATAGAAGCAAATTAAACATTACCATAAAGGATAAGTGCAGTAGAGCATCTTTTAGATATACGTCCAGTAGTGGTATAGATGGGTCTTGAGGTAGCACTATTCCCAATTTTCTAAGAAAGCACCAGATTGATTTCCGAAGTCATTGTACAACTTTCCTCTCCCACCTGTAATGGAGGAGTGTCTCCCTTTCTCTACATCCTTGCCAGCATGTGCTGTCACATGAGTTTTTTTTATCTTGGGCATTCAGATAGGTGTAAAGTAGAATCTCAAAGTCATTTTGATTTACAATTCCCTGATGACTAGGGACATTGAGCATTTCTTTAAGTGCTTCTCGGCCATTTGATATTCCTCTGAATCTGGAAACAACCTAGATGTCCCTCATCCAAAGAATGGATAAAGAAACTGTGGTAAATTTACACAATGGAATACTATTCAGCTATTAAAAACAAGGAAATTTTTTAAATTTCTGGCAAATGGATAGAGCTAGAAATGATCATCATGAGTGACATATCCCAGACCCAGAAAGACATACATGGTATGTAATCACTTATAAGTAGATATTAGCCCAACATGAATGTCCTCTGAGAGACTCCACCCAGTGCGGTATCTGGACAGATACTGGGACTTGAAGCTGGACTCTGGGAGGAGTGCCTAGAGTTGTAGGGAAGAGTGATGAGATGGAATGTCCTGGCGGGAGCAGGAGCTCCATAGAGAGACCATCAAGGCCTGCATATCTGGGCACAATGGGACCTGCACAAATGAATACACCAGCCAAGAACAATGCATGCAGAGACCCAAGACCCCTGCTCAGCTGTAAGAGATGGACTGCCAATTCTCCATGTGAGCTGCAGGGTGGACTGTTGGTGAACCTCTGGCATGCACTCTGGTGCCCATGAATTGGTCACTGTCCCTTGGCAAGCCTAGAGGGCACACAGAGGAGGGGGATGCAGGCTAATAGGCTGTCACCAGAGAGTTGGAGTATGAGGGCACCCCCCCCCATTAGGAGGGGAGTAGGCAGAAGAGAGAGGGAGGGTAGAAAGAGGACAATAAGAGGGAGGAGATAATAATCGGAGTGTAATGTGGATAAATTGTAATAAATAAAATATACATTTAAAAAAAGGCTAAGTGCTACAGTTAATTAAATTTGAGTGAGCCAAATAAACTTTTATTTTCTATCTCAAAAAAATATTGTTGTAGCTACAACATTATTTTAGGCAACACAAATGCATTCTCTGATTTAATTTCAAAATATAAAATGTCTATAATTTTTTTAACAGAAAACCAAGAGAAAATTAATATTCCAGGCTGAAACAGTCCCCCCAGTTAGTTATCCATTGCTATGATAGCCGCTATAATCAAAGGGTACTTGAGGGAACAAAGGGCTTATTTTTATATATAGCTACCAAACAATACTTCACTGAGGGAAGTCAGTGCCAAAACCCAAGGCAGGGGCTAAAGCAGAGGCCATGCAGGAGTGCTGATTACTAGCTGGCTCTACATGGCTTCATCAATCCCTCTTCTTACATGGCCCTAGCTTGTACCAAATTGATTTTTAAAAACCAGTAAGGGCAAGGACAATTATTAGAATACAGAAATGAATGGCCCTCTTACGTACAATACATCTAAAAAAAAAATAAGTTTGAACCATAGCTCAGCATTTTCCGAGGACAATGGAAACATGTTTCCAGAGCTGAACACTCGATCCTTTCAAGGTAAATAAGCTTCTTCAGCCTCTTGAGACTCTGCCCCTTCATCCCTTCTTTATGACAATATTGTGCCTTCACCTGCTCTCATTTCTCATCGCCCGTGTTTCTCTCAGAAATGTCCTAAGCACTCTGACCTCTTAACTTAAGCTCATTGGTTTTTTTGCATCTTGGCCAGAATTCTCCCTTAGCTGTCCTGTCCTGTCTGTCCCTTGTGAGTTTCTTCTGAATGGTGCAGATGAAGTCAATTGTATTCAATCTGCAGTATCACCGAGTCTCTGCTGGAGTTTCAAGACATTTCATTAGGGTTTAATGTTTGTGTTTCTTGGCGTTTTACTAGATTTTGAATAACTGACTATAGCATTTGATACTATTTATATTCATATAGCCTATAATAGCATATGGCAATTAAGGGCTTTTTAAAATAAAATTTATAGACTGAATAGAGGAATAATTTAATAAAACAATATGCAAATGTATGATTCAAGGATATTTAATAGGCATTTATGTTTATAAACAGTTGTTCAACAGTGCTTAGATGCTTATTTCCAGCTAGATGCTATAAAAAGTTGAATATATTTAAGTTAATATAATTTTAGGTTGTTAAGTAATACAAAATCAAAACTGATAAAGATGAACACACATGAAGGATAATATTCTAAAATAATATTTTTACTGAATTTTGTATTTTGATAGACTTGAAACTCAAAATAAGAGTAAAAAATGGTAAAACTGAAAACTCTTTTTATTTTGTATTTTTAATTTATTCACTTTACATCCTAATTGTAGCCTCCTCCCTTGTCTCCTTCAGGTCCCACCTTTCCTCCCTTATCTTCCCTTCAGCTTCCCCTAGTCCACAGAAAAGGGGGACCCTTTTCCTCTATCATTTGATCCCAGCCTATCAAGTCTCATCTGGACTGTCTGCATCCTCTTTTTTCTGTGGCCTGGCAAGGCTGCCCCACCTGGGGGGAAATTCGAACCTGATTCAATTTCATTGTCTGGACTTAATAAGTTAAGGGATCATGTTTATGTAACAAAGCAACAAGATTAAAGACCAAAGACAGAATACTTGCTATTCAGTGATTAGAGTAAATCAACAGAAGATCATAATAAAACCTAAAAAAAAAAAAAAAAAAAAAAAAAAAAAAAAAAAAAAAAAAAAAAAAAAAAAAAAAAAATGTAAACACTGTTCTCTTAATTACCCTGGATATGCTTGTGACTAACATGTTTTAATATCTCTGTAAAATTAGTTAGTGGGATTAGATATGCTTTGGGGATTTTAATAGTTCTAGCACTGTAAGTATTTCTTTGGAGGGTGCTCTAATTCTTTCACATACATACAATTTCCCAAAGATGTAGATAAACATATGTAGTGATGCTTACAAACTTAATGCTTAAGTCCACTGTTCAAAAAGAAAGCTTTCCTTCCTCTGGAAGGACAGCAGGTAGCCAAGAAGAGACTTGATACCCTATGAGAATATACAGGGGGAGGTAATCCCCCTCAGGAATAGTCATAGGGGAGGGGAATAATGGGAAAATGGCGGGGGGAGGAATGGGAGGATACAAGGGATGGGATAAACATTGAGATGTAACAAGAATAAATTAATAAAAAAAAAAAAAAAAAAGAAAGCTTTCCCTGAAAAATAACATGGACGATTTTGAAGGAATACTTTCCATTGTTTTTTTAATCAACAACAACAACAACAACAAGAAGGAAAGCCTATCCAATATCTTTTAGAAACGGAAGCAACAGCTTTAGATATTTGGTTTCAATAACAAAATCTACTACATATCTTTCAAGAGCAAAGTATCTACCTGAGTTTTCATAAGTTAATAGAATTGCAAAGCAGTGAAATAAAACAGAAAACACACTGAGAATTTGAAAATGAGAGTAGTGGTGTCTAATGTGTTGATTCTATCATTTGACAAAACCAAGAAGATCCCAAAGTTACACACTTGCAATTAGATAATAACTGTAAATAATGTAAAATATATTTTCTGTCATTTAGCATACATTATTTTAGTACCTTCCAAGTTCTTAAACTTTAGATTTTCAATTTTTAATAAACACATGGAACAGATTGAAACTTATTCTTTATCAAGACTATACCATGAAAGCAAATGACAGAGATGCAAAGAGCACTACACTGCTGTCCTGATACCCTTCAAATGATTCTCAGTCAGCCAACATAAAATGAGATAGCATTGTTTACCAAAAAAATTTTAAATAAAAATTGAACATAACTGAATTAAACTAAACTGATGAAATCGTTGTTTTAATCGGTGTGTGTGTGTGTGTGTGTGTGTGTGTGTGTGTGTGTGTGTGTGAACATGCTTGTGGAAATCATAGCACAGTTCCGGATGTTGATTCTCCCCATTCATTTTGAATCAATATCTCTCTTTGACACTGTGTATATTTGGATATCTGGCCCTGGAATGTCTGTAAATCACCTATTACATTCAATCATTTCAAAATAGGCACCTTGGAGCTACAGGAACATGAGCTCAGGTCTTCCTGTGCTATGGTGTTTCACACACTGAGCCATCTCCCTAGACTCATTTGTCTTCCCGTCCTTTCCTTAGCTCTTGAGAGTAGGATGCTCTCTGACTCCACTTTGTTTGCATGGTTGGCACAAAAGACAGACCAATCCTTATTCTCAAATCCTTTTTTCCAAGTACATATATCTATAGAAAAGTTAAATAGAAAAGAACTACCAGCTGCTAAACAATTTCCATTATTGTGGAAATTAAATGTGACCTCCATTTTCTTGTTGAGTTGCCAATGGGCCCAGCTGGTAAAAACAATTGGGCAGCCCGGTGTGGAGAGTTTTTACATAGCACTTGGAAAGGAAGCCTTTTGATTGTCTAAGAAAATTTAACACATGTATTGTATTGTCTGGTTTCCTTTAAATTCTAGAAGCATTATGCCCTCTATGGAAGGGCATAAACGTGAGAGATAGGCGTGAAACAAATTACTACGACTATTAGGCTTCACTGCTACATTCACATTGTTAATGCTCTTTATACAACACGCTCAGCTTTCGTTTCCTCCCTTGTGCTAATATATGTCTGAAAAGGATCATTTCAGTCACATTGAATATAACATTATTTATTTCCCATTCCTCACCATAACCATTCTGTATAAATACAAACCATGTAAGTTTTGACATGTTGACTTACTTAACATCATTAGGCTATTTTTAAAGTTGTCACTATGATGTTTCTCAAGAAACATCACCATGATCACCAAAAACTGCCAGACTGAAATGCGATTCATATTAAAGTGTAATGCAATTCATGTTAAAGACAGAGGCATTAATTTGACTCCAAAGCAGTTAATCAAAAGGAAAAAAATAAAGTAAAAAAATGGAGGCACTGAGTTTGGAGACATTCACTGAAAATTTCCAGGAATCGTCAATATTTTAGGGCAAAGTAGATTTATTTTGTACCTTGTTTACAGGCTCGAGAGGGTTGAATCCCAGGTCTGTTGTTAAAGACTTCACATTCAAGAAGAATTTCAGAAGGGTACTTTTCCAGGTCTTATTTGCTTCTTTGTTTAGTATAAAACAAAGGGATTTAAAGGCCTGATAGAGAACTGTGAAGATATGCCCTGCTCATGAAAGGCTAAGTGAGGGTAGGCAGAAGGATTGTAGGGCATGGCTCATCTCATTATTCTCTGAGCACTTACAGGCTACTTTATAGACACTTCCAGCCAGAATGGATTTGTTTGCCTTGGGCCAACTTAAAAGATAAATATAAAACACTTTGAGATAATAACATCTAAGTATGCCCCATGTTACATTCCAAGTCAGTATTTCATTTAATGGCATAGGTCATTGAATTGCACTGCAGAGATAACAAGTTCAGTACTGCACTCATATACAGACAATGCACCTATATTCAATTATGTGATAAATGGAAAGTAGCAAAATCAATTCTGAAAGGCCACCCTTACCTGGATATGGTGACACACACCTGTAATCAAGAGACTAAGACACAAGTAACTTGAACTCAAGGCAAACATTGCCTAAAGTGCAGGTTCAAAACCAACCAACCTGAGGTTCATAGAAAAACCAAGAAGCAAACAAACAAACTAAATAACAAGAATAGTTAGTGAAATCTGTATTGCAGGGTGGGAGATGCAACTATGTAGGTTCAGTACTTTCCATATAATTATGAAGACCAGAGTTTGGAACCACTGCACACACATAAATGATTGGAGGCTGTAATCCAGGCAGTGATGCTGAGATGGAAATGGGGTTCCCAGAGAAAGATGCTTTTCTAGACTAAAATCCAGGAGCTCTGGGTTAAAGTGACAGACGCTGTCTCATGTCTCAAACTGTTAGGTGGAAGGGAATACAGAAATTTCCCAACATCAATCTCTACCTCCACCTGTTTGTACACACACACACGCACACACATACATGCACTCTGCACACATGTATATGCATCAACAAAATGCACTACAGATCTCTAAGGCTCAGGAAACCATTTTAAAATTCTCAAATATGTAGATAAGTTGTCCATGCATAATACCAAAATTAGGATGTTAACAACTATTACTTAGGAAGATAGAAAGAACTTTGTGGATTGTTTACATTTTATTTGCTTCTTTACCACCCTTCCTTTTTCAGATAACGTCTCCTTGTGTCAATCATTCTGCCTTTGGATTCACTATATAACCCATGCTGTCTTCAAACTGTAATTTTCCTATCAAAGTTTCCAGTTTTGGGATTACTTACAGACATATTTGTCTGGCCTTTGGGACTACTTAAAATAAAAAATAAGAGTCCCTGTTTCTATAAAGTTCTGAGGATAATGTTGTAGAAATTCTGAAAGTAGTGCCACAAAAGTAAAACCAAACGGACACCTATAATGAAAACAAACAAATTAGGGAATCTTCTCAGTAAATAAAGTTGAAACAGAACAGGAAAAGCAGAGGAAATTGTTGGTTTGTACCATAACCAAGTTGTCTAAGAACGTTTTCCAGAATGACCACAGCGCTACTATTTCCTCCGAATTGAATCACTCCCTCGTGGAGGGAGGGCCCAGGCCCTTAAGTCTTAAGAAGCTGAGCAGGAAGGAGGCTGTGGCTCTGGTGGTGCATGATTCCTGAGCTGCATGCATGGGATTTAGCACCTGGTGTCCATGCATGTGACCAGATGTCCAAGACATCCCCAGCTACACAGGTAATATAAAGCCAGCTTGGGATGCCTGTGACATTTATATTAAAAACATCAAGAAAAAAAAAAAAAAAAGAATTTGACAAAACGTAAAGGCCCCAGGAAGTGCAGAATGTGTCAAGATTCATGACTCCTTTCTCCAAGGTTCTGGAAGCAATGAAAAGTGACTGGGAAAAGGATTCTGCCCAATAACACTGCCTGAAAGTTACACAGGGGACTTCAGGGACACAGAGTTTTGTTTTCACCCAAGCTAGGGTAGACTCGTTTTTATTGTAGCAATTGCCTTTGAGTCATATACCCACTGTTAGTATGTCCAATAAATTATTTCACCAGACTTGACATCAGCAGAATTGTTTCCTTGGTCTGTGATTGGTGCCCTAACTCGGAGGACTGAGGGTACCTCCCATTTAATTACCTATCACATGAGATAGGTTATGAAGTTTTAAATATGAATAAAATAATACAATTGTGAGAAAGTAAGTATAATTCCACAATCCCAAAAGTTCTTTCACAGAGCGAAAACTATTAAAGGATCAAGGGAAGAAATCTAGTTCATCTAGAAGATGGAGATAAACCTGAAGTTATGAAGAGCCGTGAAAGTCCTACCTAGCTTCTCCATTCATGGGAATTTCAATAACTGGTGAATAGATTTAATTCTCGGCACCATAAAGGTAATCTCCTTAACAGACTTCATAACATGGAATTCCCTGGATAGTGAGCATTATAAAATACAGTATAGATTATAAAATAAAATAAGAATGAAATGGTAGAGGAAAGGGTGCTACATCTGTCTTTCACAACCCTTCATTTCAAACTACAACATTCACTAAAAAGGTCAGAATAAGAACATTATGAAAGATAATTTGCTCTTTTACATTGTCTTGGTTGTCTGAGATTGACTTGTGGAGCACAAGGTTAGTGACAGCACAGATGGGGCCAAGTACATCTTAGGACTTTACATGAAAGTCTTACTGTGCTTCCTGCCCATAGGCGGCACCCTGCTACAGAGAACTGGACAACTGAGGCCACCATATGCACCAAAATTCTATGTTGCCATATGCAGCTGCCATCCCATATTACTTACATCTACTAACAAATCTTTGGAGAGTTCAGTTTACTAGATTAATCTAGGCTAAATCCAAGAAACTCAGTGAAGTATAGAAAAATATAGATTTTTTATTTATTTTTCATTTTTATTTATTTTTTCTTTTTTTTTAATTAATTTATTCTTCTTACATCTCAATGTTTATCCCATCCCTTGTGTCCTCCCATTCCTCGCCTCCCCCCATTTTCCCATTATTCCCCTCCCCTATGACTGTTCCTGAGGGGGATTACCTCCCCCTATATCTTCTCATAGGGTATCAAGTCTCTTCTTGGCTACCTGCTGTCCTTCCTCTGAGTGCCACCAGGTCTCCCCCTCCAGGGGACATGGTCAACCCACAAAATTTGAAAATCTAAGGGAAATGGACGATTTTCTTGATCAATTTCACTTACCAAAGTTGAATGAAGAACAGATAAACAAGCTAAATAGTCCCATTTCCCCTACAGAAATAGAAGCAAATCATCAATGGTCTCCCAACCAAAAAAAGTCCAGGGCCAGATGGTTTCAGTGCAGAATTCTACCAGACCTTCAAGGGTGAGCTAATACCGATACTCTTCAAGCTACTCCAAAAGATAGAAATGGATGGAAAATTACCAAATTCATTCTATGAGGCCATAGTCTCATTGATACCTAAACCTCACAAAGACTCAACAAAGAAAGAGAATTTCAGAACAATTTCTCTTATGAACATAGATGCAAAAATACTAAATAAAATACTTGCAAAATGAATACAGGAACACATCAAAGATATCATTCATCATGACCAAGTAGGCTTCATTCCAGGCATGCAGGGATGGTTTAATATACGGAAATCCATCAATGTAATCCACCATATAAACAAACTGAAAATAAAAAACCACATGATCATCTCCTTGGATGCAGAGAAAGCATTTGATAAAATTCAACACCCATTCATGTTTAAAGTTTTAGAGAGATCGGGGATACAAGGCACTTTCCTCAACATAATAAAGGCTATATACAGCAAGCCAATAGCCAAAATCAAAGTAAATGGTGAGATACTCAAGGAAATTCCTCTAAAATTGGGAACAAGGCAAGGCTGCCCACTCTCTCCATATCTCTTCAATATAGTACTCGAAGTTCTAGCCAGAGCAATAAGACAACAAAAGGAGATCAAGGGTATCCAAATGGGAAAGGAGGAAGTCAAATTATCCCTATTTGTAGATTTTTTTTTGTATTTTCCTTTAGTAAGTATATAATCACAATTGGGAAAAGAAATCTAAAGAAAAGCCTATTAAACTTTGGTGATAAGCTATTTGGCAAATGATGAGTTGGTTCCTACTGTATAGAAGAATTATTCAGACATAACAGAGGCAACCTGACATGGGAGTGAAGCAATTGGAACATGCAATGTGAAGAGGAAAGTCCCTGCCGGGGACAATTAACTGTATACTTGGAAATCCTAGTTAAAATTACAGAGGACAGTGATTTCAAGAGAGTCTTCAAAGCAAACTAATAATTTGCATAGAGTTTGGAAGCATTTGAACATGCTGGAAAGGGGTGCTCAGTAACAATAGACAATTATGTAGAAGTAATGTAGCAATGTACAAAGATTGACATAAGACACCCGGAACGTTCACTTTCCTGGATCGATATCTGCAGAAATTCCTCTGCATTGAAACTACCCGTGGCCATATGACTTACTTTTGCCAACAGACTATTAGCAAAGTCATCAGAAGCAAAGATTGTTAAAGTATGTATTTGAAATTTAAGATTTGTGTCTCTTGCAACTACTAATTCCCTGAGCTTGGTGAAAGCACTAGCCTAAAGGAATGGAATGCTCCCGCAGCAGTCATCAAGGACAAATGTGTCGATAGGAAAACTTTGCCAGAGTTCTGAGCTAGTCACCTGGACCCAGTGTAAACATCTAGCTACAGAATTTGAGCAAATGCAAAGTTATTCACATAAAGATGGCTAATACACAGCAAATAATTTTACTTTCAAAAATGAAAGGTGATTTAGAATATATAAATATGTTTAATTCCTTTGACTATCTATTGGCACATTAAATGTAAATTGTTGCTTATACATTGTGATCTCTCAATCAAAATAAAAAATATCTTCAGTAAGACATGAAGTGGAAGAACCTCGAAGACTGTGAAAGACATACCTACAAATGCTAAATGATTTTACACTAAAGTTCAAGAAAATATATATTATATGGCTATTTTAGACTTATAAATTTTATTCTCCCACTTTGAATCAATATCATGACTTTAGGCCTAATTCATGGGAAGAATTCATAGAGAAAAGTCATTCAGATAAGACCAAATTTTGTGAATTTGGTTATAATTTATCAATCATGAAATTGTGAGAAAACTAATCCACTTGCTTTAAACCTTACAAAATTTGGGAATAGTTTTTCTATAACACAGATAACTAAAAAAGGAATATATCTTTGTACTCTGAAATCACAATTTTAAAAAATTAAACCCTAAGATATTGCTAGCTGTGGGAGAACACTGTTTTCTAGGAAAACAATTGCCTGAGATGTCAATTATTCAGCCTTGTTCCACAATAATAAGCAAATGAAAGTCTCTTTGTAAAAACATTCTTTAATCCAGTACCAGCCATGTATAAGTAACAGAGAAGAATCTAGCTTGGAATGTTTGAATGACAAATAGGCGTTAAAATATTTTGAGCGTTTAATTCCTCAAACAAAGAGAAACATATCCAGGATATGGAATAATTAAGCTTTTAGCGTCAGGCCAAACATGACTGTGAGGAGGGAAACTGGGCCCTTCAGAGTTGCTACTTTACAATATCAAGAGATTTTTGTCTCTGATGAGGACAGAAGTGGTTGGACATACCTCAGAAGAGTGGGTGAAGAGACTGTGGGAGACGGAAGTCAGATGGGGGAGGAACCGGAGACCTTGAGAGACAGACACACAGAGAGAAAGGGGGTGGGGAGGGAGAGGAAGAGAGACAGAGATGTTTCTCTCAAGTACTCACTTGAGTGTAAGGAGACCATTCACATGAGGAAATGACTCAGATCTAATGCAAACTGCTCAAGTTGTGATAATGTTGAGTCCTCCTAGGACCAGGACTGTATTGTCCCCACTGTCCATAATGGAACATTTCCCAGGACAGGAAAGAGGTTTTATCTTAGCAATAGGAAAAAAAATTAACTTTAACCAAAAATGGGTTCTGATATTGACTAATAAAACTTATACCCAAAACATAGATGCACCAAATATTATTTGAATAAGCTAGTTCTACCCCTAATCAGAACTCAAACATATTTATGACGACAGTACCAAAGCCCGATATAAATACCAAGTATTATGTCTGACATCCATTTAAATATCAAAAGACCTAAAATAAATATGAAATATTATTTTAATCAGAAAATAAACTAAAACTAACAAAAATCTGTTTTAGGTTTAGAAGATATTTGAAGGGGAGGCTGGTCATAGACTAGACTCCTTACAAGAGATAGAAAAACTTTTTCTTATTCACTTTTCCATAGGATGGCAGAGCTAGAATATATCATGTGCAGAAAAAGACCAGGACCTCCACATCAATCCCAGCCATGTGGGATGTTGACCTTGGACTTCTTGCTCTGTGATCGGTGAATATCTACTATTTAAGATACACACTTGGCTGTTTCATGATGTCAGCATTGGCTAAGACACTAAAATGTTGACATATATTTTCATTTACCTTACAAATATCCTTAAAGTATATTAATTGGGCTGTCGGCTTTGATGAGTGTCTATAGATTGAACAGTAAACCCTTTTTCTAAATCATTATAATCACCTGATGTATGTGTCAATGTCTGTGTGTGTGTGTGTGCCATGTGCTCCATCATTCAAAAATACAGTGCGTCTATGTATACCTTCTCATAATTACATAAAAACATTAAAATTTGTAGAGAACACCTATGTTATATCACTTAGATTGTTCCTGAAATCTTATATCGTGTTTCTTCTTTCTAACTCTCATCTTCCCATTAACTGAACACATGTTATTGTACTTTGAAGTAACAGCATATAATGCTATTGTATTTATTATTGTATTTATTGGCACATGATGCTAAGTACTTCATTCTAATAAAATTTATATTATTTTTGATGTTTTCTCTTTTTACATAAAAATGTATGCCACTACACATAAATATACCTGCACTAAAGCTGTGGTTTGAAAAATTGCTTTGATCTCCCAAAGCAATCTTGCAAATAAATAAAATTTTGTAATCATGTCTAGAATGTTCCTTCTTCCACCAGTTAGTGAAAATTACTGCTCTTTTGTAATTTTGATTGGTTTCTCCTGCTTTTTATTTTTATTTTGTCTATAATGAATTGTAACTGCACACACACACACACACACACACACACACACACACACACACACACACACACACACCATACACACAGTGACCCACCCAGCATATTCCTTTTAATAGGTTCAGTATACCCTTGATATGCGCAGCCTTTCTCTTAGAGGCTGTAATGTTTGTGGTTTAATTTCCCAGCCTAGAATTCTTGGTCCTTCCCCTGCTAGAATTAGCCTCTTGATCAAACAGTGTTTGTTCTGACAGCCTACTTAAGTAATTGCAGGATCTGAGTGTGGTTCTAAGAAGGTTTATAGGTCTGACACTAATCCTATTTGATGGGTGTAGCCAAGAGCCTGGGCATAGCCTTGCCAACCTCCAGGGCGAACAATGACTTCAGGAATTTGTTTTGATATTTGGTTTTCTCTTTCTCTGGTTAAAGATCTGATTTCTCTGAACCTTTGCCTTTTTGCCACTGGTATTGCAGCTCTGTGAAAGCTTGGAAGGACTCCACTGTCTGTGAAAACAGCCCCAGACACAGGATTCTTACAGATAAGGTCAGTGCTTGCAAGCAGTGCTGTACATCCTTCAGCGAATTTCTCCCTCTGTGAAGAATTTCTGGGGCTCAGCACAGGAGGCAGATTTAATTAGTTTTCTTCACTCCTGGAGAGATTCCACTGCTCTTTGAGGCAGTACTTCGGATGGCAGGAAAGTAATTCTCCTTGTCTCTCCTGGTCCATTGAGGCACAGTATTCCGACCCCCATCCCCATGTATGTGACTTCAGAAAAAAAAAAATGAACAGGGATCTGTTTTCACAACCTGCCAGGCTGAAAGTGGAGCCTTCAGCAAGGAATCAAGCCTAGACAGAAGATGGGAGAAAGAAAGCTTGCACCTGCCAGGAATACCAAGTCTTCAACACAAGACTAGAGCATGACAAATGCTCATTTGTCATGCCTAGTTCTAGACAGGACTCTGAAAAGAGACAGAGGTTCTATTTTCCTGGCTACATCTCTGTCAACCCACTCCATGCATTTTCACCACAGGCAGGACAGATTAGATGTGAGTCTGCTGCTCCCACAGCATTTCCTGAGAGCATTCCCACTGTGCAAGCATCTCCTCTGATGACTGCATCTCCAGTGGTTAATAAGTTTTATATGCCACCTAAATATAAGTCCCCCAGAAATTTAGAGACAGGTAGATTGTGAGCTTATACAATGTGTATCTCATCTACTGCCCTCGAAACATAAACTTCTACCATGACTTCTGTTTAACAGTATTTTTATATCACTGTAATTTCTTCTGTTAGGAGGAATCAGTGGCATGCAGTCCAATTGCCATTAACTCTCACACTTCAAAATTTATGGGACTTTCTTGAATGAATGTTGACATATTTTCTGTTTGCTCTTTCAAAATCCAAAAGTTATTTTTCTGTATCATTGTATATATATGTATGCCTATGTATGCACATGGACAGATTGTGTGTTTATGTGTGTGTGTGCATGCATGTACATTCATGTGCACATGTGTGTGGGCATACATAGACTAGAGAACCACCTTGAGTGTTGGTTTTCTGCCACCATTTACCTGATGGTCTCACTGCCCAGGAACTTAGCAGGTAGGCTAGACTCACAGTCCAGTGAGACACAGACTGTATCTTCCTGCCCCCACCTCTCCAGGGCTGAGACTATAAGTTCATTATACAAAATCTAGAAATTTTAAAATAGGTTCAAGGAAGTGAAATCCATACAACACAAGTATTCTACAGACTGAGCTACATATTATAAGCTCCTTATATAATTTTATAATTATATAACTTTCTCTAGTGGAGTGCTTCTTTTGTTGAGAGACATAATTATAGCTATTGTATACCTTTTTAAAAGTTAGGATTTTCTGAATCTTATCATCTGCAATAATAAGTGCCCTGGAAAAGTATACATATGCTGTAATGGTTGGATGAACTTTATGGGTACAACCAACACCTCCTTTGTGTTTGGATTTGAGGTCCAGTCCATAAAGGGGAATGTACATCTGGCATTATAAGCCTGCTCAAGAATTGAAGATAAGGAGCCATCGGTCTTATTAATGAACTCCACTACTGTGATTTTGCTAAATGGTGGCATAGCCTATCCACCTTTTAAATATTCATGTCTATATCTAGAGACTAATGATATGGTCAGAGTTCATCAGAGGAGTGGGTAGTAGTTAATTCAGAGCCCCATAACTTTTTGAATGGCCAAGATTAATGGAAGACAGAATGTTCAGGTCTAAATGAGTCACATATACAATCTCCAAAAAAGGTTAATTAAGGAAAGTAAATAACAAAATATGAAAAAGCCAGAGAGTGGGAATATATGTCACAAAAAGATACCTTCTCAACATGATATGACAGTTGTATCCATGAGTTTACTACAGTGGAGATTATGCACAAAAACACTTGAAAGCAACTGGGCACATCACATAATGGGGAAAGGTCCATGAGGCCTCAGTCCATCCTGAGGGATCATGTATGGGTATTGGAGACTGACTATACCAGTTTCTTCAGTGGTATAGTTACCCGTGAGCTGTCAGTGCTCTATGGGGTAGGAGGTGGGATCTCTCACGCATACTCACACAAACAATCTTAATTAAGGTAGTGCATCACTAAAAAAATATATATATATATATATAACAGGAGGGTGACCTGTTGGGGAAAAATTTAGTAGGAGAAGAAAGATGGATGATAAGATAATGAGGTAGATGGCTAAATTCTCTTACATATTAATATGAGATTATCAAGAAATAAAAACTTACTAAATATAGTTAATTTACGTTGGAAATTTTTAAAAAGATTTGTTTGTTTATTTTTTGTATATATGAGAGCTCTATCTACACATACACCTTCATGCCAGAAGAAGGCATCAGATCATATTATAGATGGCTGTGAGCCACTATATGGTTGCTGGGAATTAAACCCAGGACCTTTGGAAGAGCAGTCAGTGCTCTTAACCTTTGTGTCATCTCTCCAGTCCAAGTTGAGAATTTTTTAATTTGGGTAAATGTTTCAGTCACTTAAGCCCTTAAAGAATAGGCATGAGGACTTGAGTTTCACCAGGACCCAAATGAAAGTCAAACTTTAACAGTACATACTAGTAACCTCAGCACTGGTTGGGATTGGCAGAGACAGGAGGATGCTCACAACTCTCTAACTAGTTTAGCAGAATTAGGGGACATTCAGTTCAGTGAGCAACATTGTCTCACACATACAAAAAAAAAAAAAAAATCAAGTTGGAGTCTGTAAGGAAATTGAAGTTTTTCCTCTAGGCGGAACCACATGCACACACAGGTACATTTGTTCATGAGAATGAACATAAAAAACACACCCAAAATCAATGTTAGGATTTGCACACTGGTAAAAGGTAAATATGTAAATAATTATTGCCATTGCATAGCCTTCTGATGTTCAACAAATTAGTTTTTTAAATTTGACAATACTCATTAAAGCTTTTTTATCAAAGATAAGAAAGTAGATATTTATGTCATTTCACAACTTTTCCCTAAGTAATTTTAAATTGAAAGGAGAATGTGTATCCAAGTCCAACTGAGTCCATGGGGGGCTGTTTAATTCGTCAAGATAACTGTTGTATTCCTGCTGCTAAGCCCCAGTCTTTTTTCTGAGGCAGTAATTGAGATGTGAATTTACCCCCATTGCTTCAGAAGCATTTGTGTTTTATAATCAAAAGCATAAAGATTTAGGAGACAACTCCTACCTGAGAATTGATGTTTGAGAGCTTAATGTTGTTGATAGAAAATATACTAAAGTCCACATGCTCCAGGGAGAAAGTGCTGTTGAATATATAAGTGAAAGACACCATTTCAAGTTGCATAGACATGTGCATACATGTGTGTATATGTCTGTGTGAATGAGTGTATCATGCACATATATACATATATAAAGTTTCTATATGGTAATCTGAAATTTTGCTATAAAATTAAATTAAGTCCTTTTTACCTTTTTACTGTTGTTAATTTTATAATTGTCTACAAAGAAGTCTTAAACACATGTTATACCAACACTGGGTTATGTATTAGTGTATTTTACATTAAAAATGTGTACGGTGGCAAATTAATTGCTCTTTCTAATATGTCATTATTTAAATGTATAGAATTTTCATATTATATTCAAGAAGTATTTGTTTAATTATATATGGTGAAAGCTGTATTTAAGTTCAATATAGAGACAAGTATTTTTGTGTGTATACACACACACACACACACACACACACACACACACGTTCATACCAGAGAGAGTTCATATACTGGTCTAAACCTTGGTATATACTTTCTATATATGTTATTTCTTTGTTATTATGATCAAATACCTGACAAAAGCAATTTAAAGAATAAAAAGCATTATTTTGACTGACAGTTTAAAAGACTACAGCTCACGGTGGCAGGAACACATACTCAACAGGACTGTAAGATGCCTGATCCTGGAGCCATAGTCAGGAAGCAGTGATGTTATGGTAATAGTCATATGACTTTCTCAATTTTCCTCTTTTATTTAGTTTAAAAGGCCAGCTCATAGGATGGGTCTTCTCTCACCGTGTAAATATGTCTGGAAACATCCTCACACAAAGCCAGAGATGTGTCTTCTAGGTGATTCCAAATCTAGCCAAATTGGCAAAGACGATTAACCATCTCCTCTTCCATATCTAATTAGTGTGGTTCTCCCAACTTCACCACAGTTAATATAGCCACTTGTGGCAATGTTAATCTTCATAAGCATATGAAAGTAAGCAAATGGAATAAAACAGAGCAGATGCAGAGTCTTCATTTCCAAAAGCAATGACAATTCTGCCATAAATTCAAAGGTTGTGGTTGTGAAAACTAGAATGCAGACCAGGCGAAGGTGCCTCTTAATGTATTAACAAGTACATTAAACTAACAGATCTCAATCTACCTACCATGAACTTGTGCTCAATAAAAACTTAAATAACATTTCCCATCTCATTATGTTAAGAATGCATTAAAGTGGCCAGGTCAACATATACATGCAATTTGAATTAAAGTAAGTAACTTTCAGGTTAACATCTTTCATTATCTAAGATAACGTTAACATTTTATACAGTCTAGTCAATTCTGGTCTTAGAGAACAAAGATACCAGAAGACACTGTGACAATACTGTTGTTTCTCTGTAGTTGTGCACATTTCTGGGTCATTTATGTGGTATTAAATACAGTTTTAGGACATTAACGTATTTTATTTCAGTTAAATCTGATTTTTATAAATTGCAGAAAAGGCATTGATAGATAGATGATAGATCATAGATAGATAGATAGATAGATAGATAGATAGATAGATGATAGATAGATAGTAAGTAGATAGTGATGCAGATGTAGATATAGATCAAAACTCAGAAACTTTAGTAGCTCTCCAGGAAGAGGAAACAAGGAAAAAGTTATAGAGTGCTAGACTCATGAAGGTAGATATGAGAGTCTTCATTCTCAACTCTTTCAGTAATGTTGTACAGAAATTTATTATGACTGTTCCTAATAGAAGCATAATACACAGCAAATGATATCAGGCACTGTTGACCCAACTCTTTGTACCTATGTGAAATTTTAATTTTAACATCCACATATATTTTCAATGCTTGAAACACATTCATTCATTCATTCATTCATTCATTCATTCATTCATCAGTTAGTGTATTCTACTATTATACATATTTGAAATTTCAAAAATTTATTTAAATAAATTATACAATATTAAATATTAATAAAGTTCTGGAACTTATGAAATTTCAAATTAGCAATCTAATGATAAAGAATGTTTATTGCTGATAATATATGCTTTGTTAATAGCTCATTCTATAATTGGAGACAGAGCAACAGAGCAAGACATGTAGATATATTACTAACTGTGCCTCTGTTGTCAGTAAAAAATCACCATAAACAAATACTCTATTCTGAGAACTGGCCAATACCCTCTACCTGTGCTTGGGTGCCTAGATATTACAAGTTTTGTGTGTTTAAAATATTGGATCCTAAGTTTATGTAGTGAAAAAAGAACATAGAAAACATACAAACATAGCACTTAAATTTTTGTTGTTATTTTCAGTTGTTTGTTTATAGCCATTTAGTAATAGAACATGAGATTTGAAATTCAGACTATTAATCTTATAGATTTTGTTTTAATTGTGTACCATGGAAATGAAACATCTTCAAGCCTGTATTAAATTTTACACCATCAAAATCTCAAGACATTATAATTGAGACTGGGATGTAAGGACATGGTATAGTTTTGCATAGTGTCCCAATACGTACTTCTGTTAGATTCACTGCTATAGCAACATATCTGAGAAAAGAAAAGCAACTATACAAAGCTGTGTTTTGTCTCAGACATTCAGAATTTTTTATATCTGCACAGCCTGGTCAATTTGTTTTTAGTTCTAGGGCAAGGGACAGGACACGAACACCATGGTTGAAGGTCACAGATGGAGAAACATGCGCATTGTGTAGCATTTCAGGCAGCTAAGAAATAGAAACAAAAAGGAAAGAGATGTGGGGTGTGAAATTTCCTTCCAGGCATACCCAAGACCTAGATAGCTCTAATCAGGAACTACTTTCGGTAATTTTCATCATCTTATAAAAGTTCATTCAGTTATGAATCTGTGAACTGGATAATTTATTCTTTAACTGAGAGTCCCCATCATCTAATCTTCCTCAGAACTCTACCAGTGAACTTCATAGTGCCAAGCAAGCCTTCCGTACACAAGCCTGCAGGTGACTTTTCCTATCTAAGCCACCGCAGTGCCCGCAGAGGATCACTGCTCACCAAAGCATACAATCCAGGTCTTATCCAATCTGCTCAATGTCTTTTTTACACAATGAAAATGCCATTTGCACCACCCCCCCAGTAAAACAATGTGTTCTGAGTGATATCCTTAAATCTGCCTTATGCACTTCTACCATATTTCTTGGAAGTCATATGAATCACCTACATAAAATGATCTCCTCATAGAGAAATGAACTGTTACAGCCACAAGATTTAAAATATGATTTACAGGTGCCATAACCAATGTACTTGAGAGAAGATAGCAGACTATAATGAACTTTTATAGAAAATTAAAATGTTAAATGCAGATTGTTAAAATTAAATTAACTTTACAATAAATCATCTAAAGTTCATGTCAGATTCAGCCTAATTAAACTGAAGGAAAAATGTGCTTTAATACCAAAGAAGAACCATATGAATTAACATTTTCATAGATAGGCTTAATTTACGTAGTTATTAATGTAGATAAGTCAATAAGGGATATGGTCTGAAACAGTAGTTAATGTAAATAGTGTGAATCGGAGAGTTAAATAGATCTAGAGTTCAGTGGGTCCATTCCGCAAATTAACCATTCTGGGTAAGTTTGCTTTATTCAATTTTCATTACTGATTCTCTTAAGTGGAAAACAAAAAGTACTTCATATAATCAATTTTAATTTGCATTGTGATTGAAAGAAGACAAGTAAAACACAGTATTAGCTATGTATATGACCTAAGAATGCCAGATGTTGCCATATATATGAGCCTTACAACAGCTTGGGAGTGGGAGATTTTAGAAAGGGATGCTTAATTTCCAACCTGTGCACACCAACATAATTACGAAGTATAAGTAAAGATGAGGCCACAATAATGTTCTTTGTAATATAAACTGTGATAAAATATTGTATACAGTCCTTTGCTAATGTAATATTTATTTATACTCCTCTAAGATAACTTAATAAATAAATCAGTCTCTAAGAAATAACATTACTAATGGGAAGACAGAAAATAAAAAATTAAAGTATTATCAAATTATAATAACAGAGATAATATTAATTAGTCATGAGTCCTATGTAGAAAATGTATGAGTTAGATATTGTTACGGTTAAAGATAAAGATAAAAACAACCAGTTATAAATGTTGGCTAAGATACTTAGAAAAAAATCAAACTCCAAAATTCCATAGTTAGGCTGAGCTTAAAATGGGGCAATAAGGGTAGAGAACTGACCAGGATGATATGGAGCTTGAGTCAGGAGGCTCAGAATGGGTTGGGAGGGAGAAGTGAGGCTTGACCACACCTGCTAATGTAGGTGAGATAGAGAGATAGATTAGAAACTTAACACCCACAAGGAGAAATTAATCACATCATTGAAACAAGTTGTTTTGAGATAACTCTGGGTGCAGTCTGAGCCATTGATTAAGAGGCAATAATGGGGTAACCTGGCCAGACCCCACAGGAAGAGGATGCTGGCAGTCCAGATGAGAATTGATAGGCTGGCGTCAGATGACTGGAACTAGGGCTTCCCCTTTTTGAGGACTATGGGAGGGGGAGGAGGAATGACAGGGAGAGGGTGGGACCTGGAAGAGACAAGGGAGGAGGCTACAGTCAGGATGTAAAGTGATATATATGATTTTTAGTCTTAATATTTTCCTACAAATGTGTTTCAGACAGGATCAAGAGATTTTTAATTAAGAGTTATTTTTAAAAATAAAAAAAAAGAAAGATAAAAAGAAAAAAAGAGGCAATGATTAGAACAAGGTGACTATGAGGGATGGTTTTAATCCTGTTGAACTAGCAGTAGTTTGGATTAAGGACAGTATTGCTGGAAATGGTAAGAAATATTTTAGATGGAACAAACACTGTAAAATGAAGAGATAAAGGTTTTGTAACTCTAGACAATTGCTTGCTTGGTTTTAAGGAAACTAGGCACTCAAAGGTCTTGAATTAGAGATTAAACAACTGGTAGTTTTTATACAGATTATGAAGACTGAAGGGCCTATTTTATAGATTGAAGATAAGAATTTGATTTGAATATTATATTTCAGACACCAGGCACACATTGGGACATCTTGTACAGTAGACACATGTCTGCAACTTAGGAGATATTCAGTATTCAGGGGGTCAAGGAAGGACACAAAAAGTGAGCAATGAGAGAAGCATGGGAGAATAGCAAAGTAGAACGATCCAGAGGGTCCTAGAAACCTACAAGTAGAACATTATGATAGGCAGATTTGGGCCCAGGGGTCCTATTCAAACTAAGGCACCAGCCAAGGACAATACAGGCGGTAAACTTTAAACCCCTACCCAGATCTAGCCAATGGTCAGAACAGTCTCCACAGTTGAGTGGAGAGTGGGGTATGACTTTCTCACGTACTCTGGTGCCTCACATTTGACCATGTCCCCTAGAGGGGGAGACCTGGGGGCACTCAGAGGAAGGACAGCAGGTTGCCAAGAAGAGACTTGATACCCTATGAGCAGATACAGGGGGAGGAAATCCCCCTCAGGAACAGTCATAAGGGAGGGGAATAAGGGGAAAATAGGAGGGAGGGAAGAATGAGAGGATACAAGGGATGGGATAACCATTGAGATGTAACGAAAATAAATTAATTTTAAAAAATAAGAGAAGATCTTCAAAAAAAAAAAAAAAGTCAGCAGTGTGCACTTGCAGCCTGGAGCATGATTGCTGTGGCCGAGTCTGTCTTACTATGCCATTAAATAAAAGGACACGAAAGTCTGAGTTTACAGGTAGGTGGCATATAAACAGCAAGTGGAAACTGGGACAGAAAAATACAGTGATGTATAGACATGATGAAAGTCCATGGTGGGGGAAGCTGCTGTTCTCAGGGTTACTGGGAGGCATTCAGTGTCCAACTCCACTCACACGGGAGCCTAGCCACTAAAGGCCTTAATACTTCAAGTAGTGCCTAGCTGAGAACCAAACCTAATGAGTAGACAGGAAAGGGGTGGGTGAGCCAAAGAATAGAGACACAAGTCTATACACAATTTATTTTGACAAATTGGCTGCAAAGAATTACGGGAGAAAGGGACCCTACAGACTAGTTACTGCTTTGTATGCAAGATCCTATCATGAAAATGTTTCCTGGTGGGAGAGGTACATAAAAGAAGATTCAAGGGGGGAATGGGAGGATACAAGGGATGGGATAACTATTGGGATGTAAAAGGAATGAATTAATAAAAATAAATTTAAAAAGAAGGAATATGAGCATATACAGGGGGAGGAGGTCCCCCTCAGTCACAGTCATAGGGGAGGGGAGTAAGGGGAGAGTGGGAAGGAGGGAGGAATGGGAGGATAGAAGGGATGGGATAACTATTGAGATGTAATATGAATAAATTAATATAAATATTTTTTAAAAAGAAGGAAGACTCATAAGAGGTGGCCAGAGCACACAGACTTTGAACAAGCAAGAAGGCATGGCATGCAAGCATGATAGAGAAAGCTGATGTTAGTCTGACACAGAGAAGGTCTTCATTATTAATATTTCAAATTACAGAACTTATATTCTTAGACTGGATAAGTAAAATATGAGACAGAAAGGAGACGAGGCACTACTATTTTGTGCTCACATTTGTGAGTAAAATAAGTAAAGAAATGAAAATTATGAGGTGATGTTGAGAAAAAAAGGATGAATGATCTACAGTAGCTATCTTGGAAAGATTACAAGCATTGATCAGAAAAATAGATCTGGTGCCATTGACAGGATACTTTTAATGTTTACTGGAGATATGAGGTCAAACATTTGCAGTAAGAATATACTAGCATGGTTGTAAGTCATCAAAACAGAATTTTAAGTAGTTTTAAAATAAATGCAATGGAAATGTATGAAAAGGAAAAATGTTTAGTTTCATTGAAATGTAAATCAGTTTTGAAAATAAGTCATATATTCTTTTTTCAACTGGTACTCCAAAAGTTTTAGAGCCTGGAAGACTATCTGCCAGATAGTTTATTCACGATGATATTTAAAACAGATTAATAAACTGATGAGCCTGTGTGTTCCGAAGGGCCTCTGAAATTCTCTCCAGGCTTCAAAACTGCTGTATTCATCACAGGTTATACAGCTGAATTTGGCTTTAACATCGGCAGCACCCTGCCAAGACTGAACAAAATAACATTAATATCTCAAAGTGACATCTGTAGTTACATGTCCATTGTAGAATGATTTACAGTCACCACGGCACAAATGCAAAACCTAAATGTGGTCAGCAGATGAATACATAAAGGAAATGATGCATTTTCATTGGTTATTATAATTAATTCAACGAGGGGATGATGTTGTTTGTAACAATATGTGTGGGCTTAGAGGATACTTGCTAACTGAAATGACCCAGACACAAAGAGGCAAATATTGTGGAGTTTGTATACACATACATTCTAAAATAACAGTTCATAAAAATACAGAATATTATGACCCAGCAGGATCTGGAGATAAAGAATGGAAAACACTAGCCAAAGAATATAAGCTTCCTTTATAATATGAATAATCTCCAGACATCTATTCAGAACAGAGAATATGTTTATTATACCACGCCATTTGTTCTCTCCTGTAGATGTGTGTTTTATTTTTGAGATGGTCAGGATAGCCTTGAACTTGCTATGTAACTGAGTCTGTCCGTGAACCAATGATCCATCTGCTTCTATCTCTTAACTCATGGGATTTCAGGAATGCATCACCATGCTTCCTTTATTCATACTATATTACATATTTAAAATATGATAAAAAGTTTAGATTTCAAGTGTTATTTGCAACACACAAAATGTGCATGCAAAAACACACACTAACACATGAATGAGTTTATCAGATGAGAATATGAAGTGATGTGTATGTTGAGATGCTCAAATATGGTAATCGTTTCACAATATATTTCAAATGATTACATTGTACAACTTAATTATATTTTTAGTTTTTTTCTACAGCTACTTCTGTCTATTCTAGTTCCCCTGCTGAGTAAGATTTAAGCATCCTCCCTTGGCTCCTCCTTGTTATTTATTTATTCTTTAGGTTTGTGCATTTTAGTATGGTTATCCTGTACTGTATGGTGAAAATTCGCTTATAAATGAGGGCACACCATGTGCATCTTTCTGGATCTGGGTTACCTCACTGAGGATGATCTTTTGTAGTTCCATCCATTTGCCTGCACATTTCATGATTTTCTTGTTTTGAATGGCTGTGTAGTACTTCATTGTAAAATAAATGTATAACAGTTTCTTTATCCATTTTTCAGTTGAGGGCCATCTAGGTTCTTTCCTGATTCTGGCTATTACAAATAAAACTACTATGAACATAGAAAACTATGATATTACAACTTGTCTATGGCCACATAATGGAATATAATGGAATTAATTTCATTTTCTTAGTACTATTTCCAGGAATAAAGAAGAGAAAATAGAGAAATCCTGCCACCAGGCACCCAGACCTGTGAGGAACAGAGGGAAAACAACAGCCTTTCTTTTCTCAACTATGAAACAATACAAAAGAACCTGGAAAGACGTCTCAGTGGTTAACAGCTCTCACCGTTCTTACAAAACCAGGCTTCAATTTCAGTACCAACATGGAAGTTCACAGCCACCCATAACTCTAGTTACAGAGATCTGATGCCATCTGTGGACTCCAAGCATGAAGGTGGTACATAGACACACATGCAAACAGAAGAATCATACACATGTAATAAGTAAATGTTTTAAAACAATAGAAAAATAGGTATCCATATTTGAATGACAGTAGTTGAGAATTTCCTACCTTGAAGACAGACATGTACATTAGAATTTGGAATGACAGAAATTTCAGGAAATAAATTAAAAACACCTCTACATATTTTAGAGAAAAAGACAGGGACATAATTCTGAGACATTAATAATCTTCAGAGGAAAAAATTTCCTCTTTCACACATACATAAAGACTATTAAATAAGCAGATGTTGCAGCAAAGTATAGTCCTTGAAGCTTTAAAAATTGTGAAGCTATTAAGAGATAAATATGTAAACAAACAAAAAACAACATCTTCAAATATCAAAATTTTTATCCAAGTATTTTCTGTACATAAGAAGTGGTTGTGAACTTCCAAAAATAATCAGGAAGGTTGACATAAAAACAACAAAGAAGATTCCGTCACAGAATAAAATCATTACGAGAGACTAGAGATTTAGAAGACATATCTGTGAGTCCTAGAAGATCCAACTAATCTCGACGAAGCCTCTAATCCTAAGCACAAAGTCACCAAACAAAACCTATAAGTGTCAGGAAAACCCTCAAACAGAATGCTTAACCCTTGACTGCAGACCACTGCAGGAATTCAGAATGAGGCCAGTCTTCATAAATGTGTGTGAGGAAGCTCCATGTTTTTAATGCGTGCAGAAAAAGCAAGTGGACAGCTGATTATCCTGCTCTCTTCTGTGTCCTTCTCCTATTCCCTGCTGAGAAAAGCCAAGAGCTCTGTCACACCCCAGGACAAACATATAGAATGGAGTAATATTTGCCACTTACTCCTGGAATCACAAATAAAACTCAAGCAAGGTCTCTGAGCTAAATTTTAGTTTTATTCTGTTTATAGTCATAAAATTGAGGTTCATCCTGAGATAACATAAAATGTCAAGTCTTCCCGTAGCAATTTTTTGTGAAAAATAAGATAGCAGTACAGGACAACTTTGGGGCTATTGGAATTACGGAAATTAAGAAAAGATAATTCACAGTGATAATAAGTTATTGCATGCTGGTCTCCTTTGCACTACTAATTATTATTAATTTCTGAGAAACTCCAATAATAAGGATCAGAACAAAAATCATAATTGCTTGCTGAAGCCTCATGCATATTAACTGTACTTTCTTACTTTGCATTTTTTTCCATTTGGAAATTATATGCTTTTATGTGGGGGTAGGACACAAATCTGTTGATTCTGAAGATGGATTTTCCTCTGTCAATGGTGAGAAATCCGGACGAGTGAGCCATCACCTCCTTCAACTCTGAACTCTGCTTACCATGGATTTCATACTGTTTCTTTTGCATTTCCATGTTTTTCAGTCATTCCTAAGTCCCTTTCATAAGCTGTTTCTTTATATCTGATGACTCCAAGCTTTATTCACCTCATAGCCAATTTGTACTTTAAGTTTAGAAGGTTCTTAAGAGATCATGAAAAAAAATTGTTTTCAGTGTTCAAATTTAACTAGCCACGTTTGTTAAGACAATTGTGTGGATTAACCTATATATAGCTTTTATTTTCTCATTTTGGAAGCTGCTAACCTACACTTCCTGTCTACTCAAATAATTAATTGTATTTCTTCTAAAGATCTCTGATGGGGTTGAAGACAACATAGTCTAGTTTTACAATCAAGCTTAGCTGTTTAGAGGTTAAGATATTTTTAGGTCTAGATATATGTTATAAGTTGATAAAGACGAATATGATAAATACTGATTTAACTTCAGAATTTTAGAGGTACAAGGTTGGAAAGCTGCTTCCTTCAAGGTTGCCAAATACAAATAGCCAAAACACTATGAATGTAACATTTATATAATTCTTGATTGTTGTGTGTTTTTTCTTTGCTGTAGACAGTTTATTGCATACATGTGTAATAATATAAATATATATGTAAAATATAATTAAAAAAAAACCTTATGTATAATCAGACTTAGCCTCACTTCAACGTTTCACTCACAAGTGACTTAGTTTTGTTTATTAATTAGTTAACTCAGTGGAATTTAATTAAAAGTTTATTGAAGCGTATGCTAGGCACAGAAATGAATACAATGTGGTGCATGCTATTGTATGGGCATGGAGGTGAGTCTGGGATATATAAAACAAGTGGCTAGCCCATTCCAGTGCTGGGATTTGGGATTTATTGATATTATTTCATATATTAGTCAAAGAGAGAGGGAATGAGAAAGGAACATTTTAGATGTTATTCAAATGTTATACAGTGAAATAAAACCAGGACAGTTTAATCTGCATTCTAATGGGTCCCTCACTGTGCTGTCAGAGAATTAAGTTTTGCCAGGAGTCAGAAAGAAAGAACATAATTAAAAATTTTTAAATAGGCATATTATGTCCTATAAACTCGATCTCTGTATCCTACCTCCTTCATCCTGACTTTGGAGACTTTCCAACTTCTGTGGCTTCGATTGAACTGGACACATTTCTAGAGTTTGAGGAAATAGCCTATTACTCTGTCTGATTGATGGGGATATAAACAGAAGGCAATTTGTTCTTTCTTGGAAAGCCTGACAGGGGCCACTGTAATGTGCAGTGTAAGATGAAGGAGATGTCAGTCAGCAGCTTCCCGGTGGCAGGAGAGAAGTTGGAGAATCACTTACTGCTCCTTTGCCATGAAACCCACACAAGTCATTTTGGCTTCTGCCTGTAGTATGCCTGTGTCCTTCTCAATTAAGAATTAGTTGCAAAAATAACTATAGCCATTTTCTTTCTTCTTAGTCAAGAAATAGCTGTGCAGGTTTTTAAACACAGTGACAACAATTTTTACATTCTATTTTGGCTACCTCAGTTAATTTTGTTTTAAATGTTTTTACAATTTTTTTCCATGGGATGTGTGTGTGTGTGTGTGTGTGTGTATGTGTGTGTGTGTGTGTGTGCATGCTCACGTGCACACGCCTGTAAATGTTAGAGGACAACTTGTATATTCCACTTGTTTCTTTCCACTAGATTAAACTCCAGTCATCAGGCTTGACAACAGTTCCCTTAACCCCCTGACCCATCT
Organism: Acomys russatus; assembly: GCF_903995435.1. NCBI lineage: Eukaryota > Metazoa > Chordata > Mammalia > Rodentia > Muridae > Acomys > Acomys russatus. The sequence continues at coordinate 34,959,127 of NC_067137.1, forward strand.
TACAGACTTACAGCTACTATTTTAGAGATATAGAGACTATAATTGGCTAGTACTTGTTAGTCATTAGCATTCAAGTCTGCTAAACCAAATAATGTAATTACCAAATTAATTCTAAAATGTATTATACTAATAGTAACAGTTTTGTAGAGCTATCTATAGACTATAAGAATTCTCATCAGAGGACTATCAAAAGGCTGAGAAATACTTAAAGAAATACTCAATGTCCTTAGTCATCAGGGGAATGCAAATTAATACCACTCCTGGGCATATATCCAAAAGATGCTCCACCACACAACAAGGACATTTGCTCAACTATGGTCATAGCAGCCTTATTCATAATAGCCAGAATCTGGAAACAACCTAGATGTCTATGCCTATCAGAATGACACTCAAAGAGATTACCAAGCAAAAATGGCATGTCTGGATGAATTACCACTTTAGAGTTTGTATATATGGCTGCAGAATTTCATTGGTTTCTAAAGCATTAAAAGTATGTTACAGAGAAGGTAGGAAAGCAAATGCACTTCAGTGTCTGCTATTTTAAAATAATCCAACACTGTAAAAATATCCACAGTGAATGTTGAGCTTTGATCAGCTTTCTATATAGAGCGTGTGCTCAACTACACCCTCACAGTCAAAGGCAGCCACATGCCAAACAGAGACACAGTTGATGCAGCTGTTCCTAATCATCAGTCACATTGATGCTTATTAAACATTAAGCTTGAGAATTTTTCCTTAATTATTGGAGCATGTCAAGAAATGAGAACCAGAAGATATATAAAATGTACAACATGTAAGATGATGAGTTCCTGGTGATGGTCCTTATGAGCTGCTACCATGCATCAGATATAGACTGAAATTTTGGTGTTAGTAGACTACAAAAGGGCCATGGTAAGAATCCCTGCTTTTAAACTCACAACCAGCATACAATCCTTGCTTATCAAACAATGTTACATTCTGAAAGTCATGTAGTTCCTAAGACTGTTTTAATCATTTTTAGAGTGAGATTAATTCCTATATTATTGTGTTGAGTTTCATGGAAAATACACAACGAGGCGTATATATATATATATTTATTATTTCATATATATGTATAGATACATAATACAAATAAAGAAAGTGACAGAGAAAGACAGAGTTACATATACTCACTTATATAGGTAAACATCTCGTACATAAAAATAAATGTATTTTTAAACTCATAGTTATTAGAAAGGGTGAAAACAACATAGCTCCGTCAAGTAGGTTGGTGAGATGGCTCTGCAGGTAATGTTGGCTACCAACAATAATGACCCGAGTTTGATCCTTAGAACCTTTGTGATGGAAATGGACGACCAACTCTCACAAGTTTTCTTTTTTTTTTTACTTTCACTCATGCACCACGCTGGGCACACCTACACACATACAAGCAGACAGACACACATGTACACAAAATATGTATGTATGCATTTCTAAGTAACATTTAAAATGTGACTACAAAGAAATTTTAAGAAAGTTCAAAACAAGTATTTTGGTAATATATAAATTCTGAACATAAATAGCTATAAGATTGTCCATTGGAAGCAATTGTATCTGCGAATATATGTTATTTATTTACACTATTACATGTAGAAATATTCTATGGATCATAATGTCAAATAGGATAAGCTGGACTATTTGAGACAATGTAAAAAGAATCCTACATAGAGTTAAATGTAAGCCAGAACTGATGTCCTGAACACTAGATACGTGCATTATGGCCTATCCTGAAATTTAAAACCATTACACACACATCTATAACTATGCACATGCTGGTTCTCTGTACACAGAGAAAACTAAAGCTAAGGTTTGGTTTTGCAGGATCAGGCTGGCCAGGTGCTCTGAGCCTGTGGGAGGATGGGAAGAGAATGAAGAGTTCTCAATAATGTTAATGATGTACTTTCTTTTAAGGGATGTGTTGCTTCATAAACTTTGCTTTTCCTGAATATATTCTGTTTTTATACAAAGATAAATTACAAAATATGAGTGTATGTAGTGCAAACTACAATATACATTCAATGGAAATTTTTCAAGTAAATGTAATTTATTTTTATATTTGTTATTACAGCAAAATGAAAATTGTGAGGAATCACATTCAGGTGAAGTGTGCCTATATAAATATATCTCATTGGTCTAAGGTGGAGAATTAAGAAACAAGGAATTGCTTTTGTTAATGGACCTAGGACCTTGAGTTTGATTTTTTAAATACATTTTATTAATTTATTCATATTACATCTCAATTGTTATCCCATCCCTTGTATCTTCCCATTCCTCCCTCCCTCAGATTTTCCCCTTACTCTCCTCCCCTATGACTCTGACTGAGGAGGTCCTCCTCCCCCTGTATATGCTCATAGGGTATCAAGTCTCTTCTTGGTAGCCTGCTGTCCTTCCTCTGAGTGCCACCAGGTCTCCCCATCGAGGGGATGTGGTCAAATATGGGGCCCCAGAGTTCGTGTGAAAGTCAGACCCCACTCTCCACTCAACTGTGGAGAATGTCCTATCCATTGGCTAGATCTGGTCACTTTTTATAAAGAGAAAATGAAATTAAGAGTTAAAAAATCAAACTCTGGAACCTATACCCAGAGTTTGATTTTTTTTTAAAGCTTAATTTCATTTGCTCTACTTAAAAAGTGACCATCCATAGCCCAGACTGGCCTTGGATTGCCATTACTCTTCCTTCATTGCCTGAGTGATTGGTCTGGGGTTGTAGGGATGCTCTCCAATGTTGAACTTGAATTTTCCTTTATAAACTGCATGGCAATTTGTAGTACACTTACCCTTTTATTTCTCGGCATTTTTCTGTCTCTGCAGGGCAGAACACTTTTCCAGATACATGAGACAACCTGAGGAAATACTTACTGATTGAACTCGCAAGCCACTGAGTGAATGAAGGTCAGGTTGGTATATTTTCAACGAGGTCTATTAACTTGAACAAGCCATGCCTTCTCTTTCAGCATTGGTTCTTTTATTGCTGAAATTAATAGACTCCACGCCACACTTTTCAAGGCACTTTGAACACTGAGATTCATTGCATTGTAACATTTTCAGTAATTCCCTACATAGGAATATCATATTTCCCCACGATCGAAACAACATTTTGATTTTATTTCAGAAGTACAGATATTTTTAAAATTTTCTGAAAATAGAATTCTTTGCTATTTTTGTTCATTTATTGGTTAATTGCGTGTGTGTGTGTGTGTGTGTGCATGTGTGTGTGATGCCTTGTGTAGATGTTATGACAGGTGTGTGTATGTGTGTCTGGTGTGTGTGTATGTATGGTTATGATGTGTATTTGTGTATATGTGGATGTGATGTGGTGTGTATGTCATGGAGCGTATGTATAGAACTCAAGGACAACTTTGTGGTATCCCTATTCTCCTTACACTTTTTTTTTTTGTGGGATCCTGGGATGGATCATCAAGCTCATGGATCAATCCTTTTCCCTCTGAGCCACAATGTCAGCCCTCTGACCTTTCCTAACAGACAGCACTGATTGTGGACCCAACGATCTAGAAGCTCCTTTTTCAGGCCACATTAAAAGTAAAGATGAAGTTTACTACCAGATCTCAAATCAGAAAATATACCTGTGGTGTTAGAGGCAATCTGAAGTGCCTTACACCTTATGATATAGTACTTTAGAGAATATTATACCCAGAGTATTTAAGGGCAGTGGGGTGGTGAGGCTTTTCTGTGAACACACATGATAATGCACATGGCCACAGCATTTCTACAACTCATCCACACAGGATCATTTCACAGAGGAATGTTCAATTGTGCCAGTAGATTTCTGAATGTTCCTACTATCAGCCAGCCACTTTTCCCCATTTCTTTCTAAATTAAAATAAGAGACTTGCTCATAACTTCAAGTTGTTTTCTATGAGCATTTGAGGTCCAAAATCTTCATCATGAAGAAAATAACAATATATGGTTATTTTACGTTTTAAGGAAAATCTCCTGTGGAAATGTTTTTGCCTTAGCAGACAGCCACTGTGGCTGTGTAATAGAGACACATGTATTCTATAGAGCGTCCTTCTCCCTAGCCACAGATGGGCTGAAAACCAAAAACTGAGAAATTTCTTCAGCGTATATTCACACTCTTTGTAGTTTATCCATTTGCTTGCGTGATTAAAATCATATTGGAAACTTCAATGTCACTGTCCACACCCTGACGCTCCACAGTATCCAATTCTAAAGCTAGGCCTGGGCAGCTTCTCAAGAAGAACTCGGGCTTACTCACCTAGTATCACAAGTCACTAACAGACAGTCTCTACTATGTACAAAAACAGCACTGCCCCTATAATACTGCAGGGAGTTAGGTCACTGTCGCATATGTGAGGCTTGTTCTGCTGCCATGAGCAATAAAAGTCTTCTGCTTCTCACCCAAGAGTCCTATCTCCTATGAGCATCCATGAAACTGGCTTATGTGTGACAAATAAGATGAAACTAATACCACTTTGTGATTCTTGAACAGAGTATTTACTTAATAATGCATCTTAGTTGACTTTAGAAGGAAGTTCTTATGTTTCCTACATATGTGCTTCCAACCCTATGGATTAGATTATATGGTGACTTCTACTGACCACTGATAGTTTTAGATTTGGGAATTGGCAAGACAACATGATGCCTGTGTCCACGCTAATACAAGTTAATTGATCACTTCCTTACTTCCGATGTCTATTGTCAATAAGTTGCTCATGGCTAACATAGTCAATAGTGTTAAACAAATAGCTTTCTTGGAGTAGAGTGCCCTAAAATAAACACAGCAAAAGATAAAATCACTATAATAAGGGAAAAAAAGACATAAATTCTCAAATGCATTATTGTGTCCTACTGCCAATAAAGAAGCAATTTCTTAGTGCACTCTCATGAGAGATTTGGTATGATCAAGACGTAGGAGGCATAGTCTCACAAGGTACTCGAGGCAAGAGAAGTGAGGTTAAACCAAAGAATTTAAGCAAATGCTAGAATGAAGGGGAGTCATTTAAAGGAGTAGGAGGTAAAGAAGACAGAGAGTAGAAAGTTGTTAGTTTTGTAAAAAGACATTTAGGACCTATAAGGTTTGTTACTTTTTTTGTCATGTCAGACATATATGTGAAAACCAAGTTTATAACAATTACCTCTTATTCTTATTTTAAGTATTTATGAAGTACTAAATATGTATCTGATGCAGTTTTACTTGCACAAAGTCTACCTCCAAATGTATCAGATGCCTAAACCTGAAACGCTGAAGTTGTCTGAAGAAAGCATAGGCAGCATCTTACAGGAAATACTGTAGGAGGACTCCATCTGCCCAAGAGTCAAAGCCAATAATGGGCAAAGGGAACTTTATAAAGTTCAAAAGCTTCTGCACATGATAATATATGTGTATATGTAAAAATAAAAATATTAATTAAAAATAATTCATATATATAGACTAGAGAGATGGCTGAGATGTTAAGAGCACTGACTGCTCTTCCAGAGGTCCTGAGTTCAAACCCCAGAAACCACATGGTGGTTCACAATTGTGTAAAAATCCATATTTGATTCTCCAATATAGTTTCTAGCAGCAACATGGCATTATTAAGAATTTTCAAATGTTAATATCCTAAATTAAGGCATGTGCTGTTCATTAATTGTACTGCTAACCTTAGTACTAAGTATTGTAAAGTATATGAATTGAGTTTTTTTAATTACTTGACTTTTTTTTTATTTTATTAATTTATTCTTGTTACATCTCAATGTTTATCCCATCCCTTGTATCCTCCCATTCTTCCCTCCCTCCCCTTTTCCCCTTATTCCCCTCCCCTATGACTGTTCCTGAGGGGGATTACCTCACCCTGTATATGCTCATAGGGTATCAAGTCTCTTCTTGGCAACCTGCTGTTCTTCCTCTGAGTGCCACCAGGTCTCCCCCTCCAGGGGAAATGGTCAAATGTGAGGCACCAGAGTACATGAGAAAGTCATATCCCACTCTCCACTCAACTGTGGAGACTGTTCTGACCATTGGCTAGATCTGGGTAGGGGTTTAAAGTTTACCTCCTGTATTGTCCTTGGCTGGTGCCTTAGTTTGAGCAGGACCCCTGGGCCCAAATCTGCCTATCATAATGTTCTACTTGTAGGTTTCTAGGACCCTCTAGATCCTTCTACTTTGCTATTCTCCCATGCTTCTCTCATTTAGAGTCCCAATAGGATGCCTTCCCCTCTGTCCCAGTTTCCTGGCAAGTGAAGGCTTTCGTGGGACATGCCCCTTAACCCAGAAACAGAAAGACTCAAATGGTGTGAATTGAGTTTTTATTTAATAATATAAAAAACTATTGTGTAAATGAATTCCATGATTAAACATGATTTCTTTTACTTTAAAAAAAGAGACTTCAAAATCCAAGTGAACCACTCAAAAGACAATAAATGTATCTGGGAGGTTAACAGAGAATACTAAAAACAAAACAAAACAAAACAAAAACCTCTCAAAAAACCATGATCAGTATACCTAGTAATTAGAGAAACTTGTGGGACTCCCTCCCCACTGAAGACCCAAGTCTACTACTCATGTGGCATTGACAGAATTGTTCCCTATAGAAACTACCTGATATCTGTGAAGTCCACCCCACCATGCAATATGTAATATAGACATATCATTACTCTATTAACGTCATATATATAGTGAGACTTTTTTCCTCCTACATCACTCAGCTTTTTGTTTGTTCTATTGGTTGTTTTAACCCAGCAGGTGAAGTCATACTTAATGGATCTGCTTCATTGGAGGCTTTTTCCTGCTTTCTGAGTTGTATAATCTTAGAAAACTGTCTAAATTCCATTTTGGTGCAGGCAGTTCCTGAGAATAACAAGTTCTATTTTCCATTAATTGTGTAATTAAGTAAAAATCATGACCTTAGTATTACTTCCATGTAATATTAATCTATGTGACTGGCTATTATTCATATTTTGTAGATTAATTTAAAGGCATAATCATCAATAACATCTTATCCTAAGCAGATAAATTGATAAATACACAGAGGCATCATTTTCAAAGTTCACACACTATAAATATGGACATTTTTCTTAGAAATGTTCAAAATAGCAAGTAAATTGAAACGAAAACCAGATTCACTAAATAAGAAGATAATTTCAACAAACTATGGTGCCCTTGAGGGTAATTTTACATCCAACAAAATGTTGGTTATTGTGGATTTATAATGGCATAAAAAAAGCACCAATGTTCTTTGTTGAGTAAGAAATGATAACAAGATTCTGGAGAGACTGAGGTCTGTATGGCTTTTAGAAAAATAATTATTGAAAAGGAGAGTATGAATTTGAATTTTTTTATTAATTTATTCTTGTTACATCTCAATGTTTATCCCATCCCTTGTATCCTCCCATTCCTCCCCCGCCCCATTTTCCCATTATTCCCTTCCCCTATGACTGTCCTGAGGGGGATTACCTCCCCCTATATATTCTCATAGGGTATCAAGTCTCATGAATTTGAATTTTAATTCTTCCAATTACTATCATTGTGAAGTAACCTAAGATCTCTCATCCAATTTGTCTTGTACGTAAAACAAAAATAACAATGTTTGTTTTAAACGGCTTCTATGAGAAGGTTTAAAAAGACAAAGTATATTGAATATATAGCCTCTAGGCAAATGGTTAGTTTAAGAAATATCACTTAAGCAAATATTAGTGATTTCAATATTATTGTCAGTTTTATTCTTTCAGATTATCAGAATGAGAAAAACCATTAAAGAATAAATGAGTTTCTTCTATGAATATGTTTTCCTTAGATAGTATCTCAAACCAATGAACAGGACAGATTGACATCTGTATTATTGTAAGCAACATAAATGCCAGGTACACAGCTAAATCCACTGAAAGCTATTGCTGTTAGGAAATAGAACTACACTGAGGCAATGCAGTTCTTATTAGGTTTGTAAAATCCTCTATAACCATTGTGTAAGTATCACATTGATAACAATAAAAAGGAAAAAAAAGAAAAACATTAAATATGGAAACAGGCCATTTTTTTTTTTTAACTCATGAAGTCTGTATTCTAGCTCTCAGAAGAGACAAATTAAATCAGGAAGACACTCTGGTGTGGGCCCACTTTCTGAAAAATAAACCAAACGGCACTTCCGTGGTTTTTCTCCAGCCCTTTTGAAACGCCCTTACTCACAACGTCTCTCCTTTAATCTTCCTGTCAGTTTTGATGAATCAACTGGATGTTATTATGCACCTGACTTGCAAGCTTTTAGACCTGTGTATGTATAAAAGAAAAATCAATATTTCTTTTATGTTTTAAAACTTTTAGTACATCTCCACTTACTACCTACCTCTGCAGCTTATAGATAAGAGCAAATGTGAATTTAGTTTTGAAAATGAAGTAATTGTCAGTGTTGAGGTGATTCCGCCCGGGTGACAATGAAACACTAAGTTTTCCAATCAGTACCGGTAGGGACAAAGCAAAGTGTGTTTTTGTTTTTGTTTTGCTTGTTTGTTGGTGATCTTCTTCATTCAGCCCATTTTAATCATTGTCACTGATAACTAAAACCATCAATTTTCCTCATATATTGTGGAAACTTTCG